>NW_012130091.1:3052436-3062207 GCF_000143395.1 Atta cephalotes
CTTACCGTTACGTTACGTACGTAAAGTAACGTACGTACGTAACGTAAAGTAAAGTTAAGTTTAGTTAGTTATATTATAGTATACGTAGTGTGTGTGTGTGTGTGTGTGTGTGTGTGTGTGTGTGTGTGTGTGTGTGTGTGTGTGTGTGTGTGTGTGTGTGTGTAAGACTAGAAGTTTTAGATGGTCTTGAACGACCGAAAATTTGAATATTTTTGATGGACTCGTAAAAGATGGTGAAACTCGTGGGTACCATTTCGTTATGCAACATATAATATTTCAAATAACTTGCTTGCATTTGCGTTATTTGCGTTTATCAATCGAATCCTAGTAAACTTGATATAATATAAGGCGCCTATTACGCGTAATATAGTCTACACGGAGTCGAGGAAGTCACACACTCATCGATAAGATGAGTGTTCACATGAATCCGAAAACAATATAGGGAAGACTATGAGTCACAAAAATAGAAACTCTTAAAAGTACATCTAAATACAAAAATTTTTGTATCATTTTTTTTTTAATAATTAAAGCATATTTTAAAATTTAATAAGTATATTTAGTAAATATATTTATTAGTTTTTAAGAAAAAAATAAAAATATATTTTTTAAGAAGGTACCACAAATAAGTCACACACAAAATAGTAGAATTATGCAAGAAATAACAGCGACGAAAGTTGAAAAATATTTTCAATTAACTTACACATTCTTAGCATATACTAGTACAATAAAATATAATTACAACTAATAATTATTAAATAATACAATAGAAAATTATAAGAAAACAAATGAGAAATAATCATTAATATACAATAAGATAAAAAATTTATTATGATAAAATAAAATTAATTCCTTAGAAGTATAAATTGCCCTACATATACTTTTTATATTGTCCCGTTTCATCATGAATATATAATATCATGGTACTCCAATTTAATAGAAAACAATAAAAAATAAATGTTAGATTATTACATGTAATGTAACAAGATGAGAAAAGGTGCGCAAAAATTTGCACCTTATCTTCATACATGTATGCATGTATTTTCTACTGCAAAAACAATATTAAAACATTTTTATACAGTTAAGAAGTTACTATTGTACCACGAAAATCATTAATGATCGATGCTTTTTGACAGAATGGAATTTAATCACTGCTTAGATAAAAAGTATGGACAACGAAGTACCAGTAGTATTAATTTAAACATTCTACATGATATTAAATAATCGATGGCCTATGGTACCCCGTTTTTTCCTATATTATTACATTAATATTTAAAGATAGGATTATTGCAAAGGTGCATGGTTTACATACACACAAATATACGTACATGTGTATTCTTCATACTGAAAAGAATATGAGACCGGTACATAGTCGATTGACGTAGTGGGAGATACTTGCATGCCCCACCTCCATTAGCTTCTCATATTTTTATATCAACATCTAGTGCAGTTTAAGACGCCGTTGAGTCTGCAGTTTCTGCAGTCATATAATTTTTTTATTTTTTTATTTAATATTATTCATCTTTCTTTGTTGTCATTAACTATGAATATCATGCTTTTTGAAATTTGATTTGAGTGTTTTACGAGATGGTGTCTGCGTGTCAATGTAGTGCATTGTGAAAATTTCTTGGAGGAACACTGTTTATTCAGTGATTGTGCTACGGTTTCTGCCCTAACGAATTTTCTAAAATTGTCTAATATCCTTTCCTTTTTTACGTTATTTATCAATCCAGAAATGCCTGTCCATCTTACAAAAGCATAAAAAAGAATAAACTAGCCTGCGAATCCGGTTCATCTTTTAAATTCTATAGATCTGAATGCTATTGCACTTTTCCTCGATAGACAATTACCGAGCTAAGAAATCCCTCCGATCGATACCCCGGCCAAAGTTATTTTTTGGTTCTCAGTTTTCTCCTCAGTCGTGTTTGCGAAAAAGAAACTTGTGTGCGTGCAAAGGAAAAGAGAAGAGGGTTAAATGAATTATCCGTTCGAGGCTGATCGAACGGAGTGTGAAATTTTAAGGTTTCTCAGCCGTTTGGCTGGGAAGCCAAATAATATTCTACGAGCAAAGTGAGACGGAAAACGTTCGTACAGCGAAATAAAAAATTGGTTCCTCGACTCATCATCCCTTTCCTCTATTCATCCATCCGTCCATTTATTCGTTTTATTTTTTTATATTGTGACGCGGATTTTCCACGTTTTCCTTTCCTCTCGTAAACATTATGGATCGCAACGAGAGCACGAACGAGGGTGGCAGCTCGCCCGACACAGTGGTCGCGTTCTCCTCGGAGGAGGAGGAGAAGCAGAAGTCAATTGTGGCCAGCACCTCCGGCGAGTACATCACTGTGGGTGACAGCAGTTCCAGTCTCGACACTCTGACCAGTGGTAGTGTCGCGATTCTTTCTTCCAGCGCCAACGCGAACGATCGAAAAAGGAGCAAATTCGACGCGTTCAAGAGCAGCTTCCGCGAGGGAAGCTTATTCAAAATCAAGAAGAAGACACGCGGAATCGACGTGTCCTCCTCCTTTGAAACAGAACAACATGATAAAGGTTAATCATGACGTGTTTGATGAACTTTGCGCTTCTCTCATCCGTGAGATAAATAACAACCGATGGAGTTATTTATTATGATTCAAATGTTTTTTTTTTTTTCTACTCTTTTCGAGCCTTTTAATCTCTGATTTTTCTTGATTTTTCTTCAACATTAATTAGAAAATTGGAATTATTAATTATAAAATTGAAATAACGCATTTATTTTGATATCTAAAAACAATAGTTCTCGAGCAGCTATTTCCCTGACTCGCGATTCTTTTCCACTTCAGAGGCATCTCAGCAGCAATCGCAACGGCTCGAAGACGAGAAAGAGCCGAAATTGACGACTGATGTGCTTTCGAGCGCAACTTTAAAGAAAAAGAAAAAGAAGTCACACTCGCTGGTACGCAAGCTAAGCTTGAATAAATTTCGCATGTCCTTGGAACAGCAAGAGCAACGACATACCCCAGAGGGTGGTAACAGTAGCCGTTCGCAAAGCCAGTCCTCGCAAGAGTCACCCGTTCATACATATATTAGCGCCACAAAAAAAGAAAACGATGACGCCATAGAAAAGGAAAAGGGGATAAAAGAGGAGCTTAAGAAACCAGAAAAGGTACTTGAGAAACCGACGAAGACTGTCAGTGCAGTGCTACGCAAATCGCCGCCGCTGACCATCAAGAGGTTTGCGGAAACCGTTCAACAGGGTGAGGATGCTATTGATCGCAGATACAGAATGTTTCTGCACGAAACTAAAAGACGGAATATTCCACGATATACTTCTTGACAATATATAAAGCCATTTCGATTTAAGAAATAAAATTTCAGTGAGTTACATTTGTGATTTTTGAAAAATAAAATCTAGAGGTGTGTGTACATTTTTATAAATAAAACCTAAATATATGTATACATATATTTAGGTTTTATTTATAAAAATCGCAGTACATCTCTCTAAATTTTATTTTCTTTTTTTCTCTGTCACTTTTGTTGCTTATCTTATCTTATATTCGATTTGCTCGCAATAAATCATTTGTTAGAACTGCACGATTATTTGTAATCATAGCAAAACATTATATATAGCAACGATGTAATCGTCTGGAAGCGATTCAAGTTTTTAAAAAATCGAGCGTAAATGTATTCTCGTAAGTCACACACCTTTAAATTTCTTTAGACACTGCACGACATTCGCAACAGGCTAATCAAGATAACGTCTCGCATTGCGTCTCGACTCTCCCATATTCGTTGTCGAAATGGTCGGAGTCTAATAAAACGAAACTCGCGGAGGATCCAGTGGCCAGGAAAGGCAAAGTGAAGACGAAATACGATTCAGATTCCTCGGAATATGTACCGTCGACATCGTCGCCCGTCGACATTCGCCGCAAGCTATCATTGTTGGAAGAGAAACGAGCGATATTTCAGCGACGCTTCTTTGATTCGAGATCCAAAGACATAACGTGCTCAAATGAGACAGTAATCGACGCCCGCGACGATCTATCGAGCACCAATAGCAACGAGTTTCTTCAACAACGAGAAGAAGAAAGAAAGAAAAAAGTGCGGCATGTCAGTGTGAAGACCTTTGACACCTTCTCCACTTTCGGTAACACTCTCGACGAGGAGGATTTTTCGGAGGATTACAGCGATACAAGCAGCAATTATCATAGACTTTACGCTACCATGGCACCCATGCTGGGAGCCATGGATCTTGAGGTGAGATCCATCGTGTAGGAGTGATTAGAGATGTAAAGGACGGAAAAATTCTAAAATTTTAGGATAAAAAACTCGGGAAATAATGGTCTTTTTCATTTGGCTGTGACAGTTTTTCACTCGGATATTTTTTTTAGCATTTCATGATTTCCGAAATTCCGCTCTAATTACTATTGTTCCAGAATTTAGTTTTCGCATTTATCCGTAAGATTGCTGTGTAAAAATATTTACAAAATTAAACTATACAAAGTTAAAATATAGTATTATATAATGATTAATATGCCAGTAGCCATAAATATACCTTACCTTTCACTGTTATCTGAATGATATTTTATATTGTATATATTGTTATATTCAATTTTAAAAAGTTAAGTAAATGTTTTATACTGTTATTAATACAAATCATACTTTATTAAACTAATTGACACTGTTTTTTGTACACTGTAATATACATATTCTAAATTTAAATTAGTGAGACAACGTTCATTGAATCTCTAATTACTTTGTAGGCAATATTATATTGGGATGTTGTCTCAAAATAATTAAAATATGGAATACGAAATAATTAAAATATAGAGCACAATAATAACAAATATGCAACAAAATAATGTCTATTATGCTTATAAAGTTTCTATTATCTGTATTAATAACATCACTTTAGCTTTTAAATATAAAATAGCTGTCATTCAATTAATTATATTGAAATAACTATATGTTTTTTCATGAATTTTATGTAATTTGGTCAAAAATTTTATTATTTACAGTAAAAAAACCAGTCTTTTTACTTGATACTTTTCTCCGAAGTAAAAAATACCATTTTTTTTACATCTGTGATAAAGTTGTCTTCCGTTAATATTATAACGTTCGACATTTTGCGACATTGAACAGCAATATTATAGGGAATTTTTGCAATACCGTTTAATCACATATGATGAATGTTAAGGTCGGGTTATCTTCTTCTTAACAATTAATTAAGAAAAGAATAATGATTTTAGCGTTCACCGAATCTGGATAATTATTGCAAAAACTTCTTATTAAATTGTGAAATATACGTTATACGATTGTATAATATAGCCTCATTGTGTTTGAAACACGATAAGTAGTCTTATTTATTCCATATTAATGCGTTTGCAGCCACAATCAGCGACAGCTTTAACTAGAAATGATAAGAGAAAGAGCCAATTTTGCAAAAATTGCAAAATTATTTTTAAGTTTCTCTCTTATAGAATCCTAAAGAAAGTACTAAAGTAATAATTTACAATATTTATATACATTCGTGTAAAGTTATTGACGTGAACCGACTAATACTCCAAAATTGGACGCGAGAAGATTGAACGTAGTAGAGGTTCTACGGTTAATCCAGTCACACGCTGCGATATCACACGTTTGCGGTACTTTTCTGATATCGATCCGCTTGTATTTCTGCCTCTTTGGATCTCTTGTGCCCTCGTCTGTTACAGAGTTTCGAATTACGCGGTTTCACGAGTTCTATCGTGTCTACGTCTAAGAAGAAAAATGCGTGTATAAATAACAAGTTGATTGAAATATCGGGGGAATCGAATTGAAATATAATCCATTCGTTTTGAAAATTGATCAATGTAATCAAAATAGAAATTTTTTTTTTTATGCTTCGTCGCTGCTGATGACTCTTTAAATTCGATGGCGATTATTTAGATGAATGCTTCATGCATTCATTAAGACGCGAAAGGCTTATTATTGTATTTATAGTTCTGCACTCCCCCACGACTGTACTCGGGGATAATTCTCCCACATACAAGTTTTCTCAGTTCATTTCGCTCACGCGAGCTGCGGCAGCAAGATCATTCGTGAGGCGTAATTATCTTCAGTCTATCGTCTCTTAGAAGCTTACAGGCATTTAAAAGGTCGTGCATGAATATGGACGTGGAATTAAAAATTTGGCGAAATTTAGAAATATTCGATATCAGCAAGTGGAAGGTGCAACCGAAAGAATGGAAGTGGCTTGGGGTCCGTTGCAAGTGTTTGCGTTTCTAAAGAAATGATTTCATTTATATTCTTCTGTATATCTATAGTATAAGTGATGATAATTATCAAATTATCAATTATTTGTTATTACATCTGCATTTTCTTCCTTACTTAGAATTAAAAACATATTTAGAGTCGTTAGCTATATTATTTACTAAGTTAATACGTTACTTATAAAAATGGAAAGCAATGTGTTTTCCTAACTAGATAATATCTTGAAAAACCTATTATTTAACCTAGAGAAAATGTCCTGTACTTAAATGTTGATTATATATTCTTTTATTATTTCAGTCGTCGAACAATGCATCAAACTTCGGCGTAAGCGAGAAACGGGAGCATTTGTACAAAATATTAGTAATCGGCGAACTTGGGGCGGGGAAAACATCTATCATTAAACGATACGTACATCAATTCTTCTCCCAACATTATCGCGCAACGATTGGCGTCGACTTCGCGCTCAAAGTACTCAACTGGGATCCGCACACCATCATCAGACTACAATTATGGGATATCGCAGGTCAATAGGAACACAATGTTTCAACTTTTCTCTTTTGAAGCTAATAATGGAACTCGTGCGACAGATAAACTAATATGCTGATATTTCTCCTTTCTTATTCTTCACTAACGTCATTTGAGAAATGTCTTAGATATTTTAAATACTTCTAAAATTGTTTAATTAATAACTTAATTCATAGCCAAGTTATTATTACGTAGATTATACAGGGTGTCCCGCGAGACTTCCGCTTTTTGTAGATAGAGTGGACTAAACCGAGTCGAAAAGTCTTCTACTATTTTGCAATTTTATTTTGCAATGGTTAACGAGATATTAATTACTAAAAATTGCCGAATATTGGTCTTTAATAACTTTTTTACTCAAATATTATCAATTTTACAGAAAAACAACAAAACTTGCTTACTTTCTTCTCATAAAGTTTTGAGAATTTTTTCAAAATTTTTTAATACCGTATTTTCTCATGTTGGTAAAAATAGTTGCTAATAAAAAAATGCAGTACTAAAAAGTTGATAAAAAATTCGTAGAGAGCTTTATGAGAAGAAAATAAATAATCTTTTCTGTTTTCTTTTTTTCCGTAAAGTTGATAATATTTGAATAAAAAAGTTATTAAAGACCAATATTCGGCAATTTTTAGTAATTAATATATTTTGTTAACCATTGTGAAAATTGCAAAATGGTAGAGGACCTTTCTTTTCAACTCAGTTTAGTCCGATTTATCTATAAAAAAGCTTGATAAAAGTCTCGCGGGATACCTTGTATCTACGTAATAACTTGGCTATGAATTACTTGGTTATTAATTTTAGAAGTATTTAAATATCTAAGACATTTCTCAAGTGACGTTAGTAAATAAGAAAGGAGAAATACCAAGCATATTAGTTTTTTCTGTTACATAAGTATTGTTCTATTATTAGCTTCAATATTCTGTATAAATTCTATAAGATCTTTTATGGTATCTGTTTAGGTCAAGAAAGATTCGGGAACATGACCAGAGTTTATTACAAGGAAGCCGTAGGTGCTTTCATAGTATTCGATGTGACAAGAAGCGCGACGTTGGATGCAGTGGTGAAATGGAAACAGGACTTAGATTCAAAAGTGCAACTTCCTGACGGATCGCCGATTCCATGCGTTCTATTGGCGAATAAATGCGATCAGCAGCAGAAGGAAGGTTTGGTTAATTCGCCCGCTAAGATGGATGAATACTGTAAAGAAAAGAATTTCTCTGGCTGGTTTGAAACTTCGGCGAAGGAAAACATTAACATTGAAGAAGCAGCCAAATTTCTCGTTAACAAAGTAAGAGATTTTTCACGTTACTTTTCTTTCATATTAAATTACAGTAAGTGTATAAAAGCAAAGCATTTATCATGGAATAAATCGGTATTGAGGATTATTTACGTATAATGCATTTTTAAGAGATCTGAAAAATGCATTATACGATAAATAATTCTAACTCGAAAATACGATAGATATTAATATGTACCATACAATGGTCTTGTCTATTGTTTATGCGTGACGTACGACGGATTAATCATTGACGTCTTTCGCCCTAGAAATGATCGACTTATGATGCATAATTAATCGACATGAAACCAATCAACATCTGGATATTGAATGATCGCTATTATTGTTTCACTTAACGTTTCGGACGTTATGACACGTGTACTGATATAATTATGACTGTTATTAATAAATATATGTAAAATGTTTATTTCAGATACTTCAAAATGATCAGGTTATAAGAGACAATGGCGTCCAAGACCAGACGGACAACGAGAGATTCACATTAAATCAATCGCCAACAAGTTCCAAAAAATCCTGCAGTTGCTGACGAATAGGCAAATCGCAATTCACAAGTTCGAATTTTCGATCACGATTTTCCATTCGTCAACTTCAATGTGTCTTCGTAGATGCCATGAGAATCATAATTTTTTAAATGCCTTACCCTTCTCTACAATAGGAAGCATCTGCTTATTCTCCATCTTGTATAATGCATGAAAATTATTTTATCAATCCAAATCATTTTTTACATACAACATGAGAAAGTCATAGTTAATGATAGTAGCTAAACAAATTTTTTAATATTCATATAAGGAGAGTTTTGAAAAATGCATGAAATAATGACATAATAACTTTGACAACAATATACATCCTTTTTTAATTGATTGACACCTGTATTATCTGATTTATATGTTAAATTAATTCGATTAGAAATTTGTATGTAGCAATGCTTTCTCTGTCGTCAAAAATCATGTCAATAATTATTGTTTATACAACTCTGCTTCTAGCATCATTAATAGAGAGAATTAGGATTTTTGTACGTATGTATATCGTAAAGAGCGTAATACTATTTATTATTACTCGAGTAATTAAATTCAATACATATATATACATACTACGAATTCGATAAAAGCAAAACAATTGGCCGTTTTCTCATTAGATAATGCGCTTCCTATCCATATTTCCATTTCGCTTTTATTTTAATTAAATTTAATTATCGACAATATTGTGCCTTTGTTCGCACAATCGCAGTTATACAAGCTGATTGTAATTAAAATATTAAAAAGACCGTTTTACATAATACGCTTTTAAGATATGCATCAGTAGCATTGCGATATTTGAATTGAAATTCAAGATGAAAAATGAAAAATAACCTTTAATATACATATATATATATATATTCTAGAATCAAAAAAAAGGACGGAAAGACACATGTAATGTTCTGGATATAGATCTACGTACAGAATACATGTATTAATAAGTAAAGATAATTAATATGTCGAGAGTTACATATATTACATATACATTTATATATATATATATATATATACATACATACATACATGTATACATTGTAAATAACTCAGATTTTATATTAATGATCTTCACCTTTCAGGCGATGTGTTCGCATATTTGCACTTTTATATAATATGATTTATAACGCGGCGTATATCGTTATTCCAGAAAAAATTGTAAATATATATATATATATATATATATATATATATATATATATATATATATATATA
>NW_012130091.1:3064426-3069933 GCF_000143395.1 Atta cephalotes
TATGTACAAGAATCTATAAAATAATGCGGATAATTGATTAATAATTTGTGTAATCGAAATTTTCATACGGGATGGATTAATTTTGATGTCTATTCCTTTTAGTGCGCCTTGAAAATAGGAAATAGTTGTAATGTGCTACGTAGAAAATTCTTAGGAGAGGAACTTTTGCGGGATTTGGGATTGTACGAGTGCATCGACACAGCTATATCCGAATTATCTGGCGGCGAAAGAAAGCGCTTGTCGCTAGCCGCGGAATTGGTGACGAGGCCGAAGATATTTTTTTAGATGAGCCAATCAGGGGTAAGAATTAATTTGTCGAAATGATCTTACGCGAAGAAAAGATCTTGTCGCGTTGATCGATCGTTAATCTTCGAGTATCGCGATATCGAACGTAGATCTATCTACAGTAATAATTTTTATGAATTATATGAATTCTGCCTGTCGTGAATAAAATTGTACGATCGTTACATTGATTATTAATCAATGTAATATTATAAATAAATATTGTATAAATAAATTTATATTTATATTAGTATATTTATATCAATATTAATTATTTTAATATTTATATTAATAAATATTATAATTAATTAATATTTAAATTAATAATATTTTTATATTTAATAAATTAATATTCGAGCGTAGGTCTAGGCACTTTTGCCGCAATGCACGTTGTGCAGTCATTGAAATTAATCGCCTCGAGAGGCACTATGGTCTTCTGCACAATTCATCAACCAGGTATGACGATATATAATATATTCAGCCATGTGATATTGATGGCCGATGGTAGATCCATATACTTTGGGACTCTGAGGAACGCCACGGATTTTTTTGAGAAGTAAAACTCCTCAGATATTCTGACATTCGTATTAAGATTCGTCAAACGACAAAACAACGATATATTTTTATGCATAGTCAAGATTATCGGTGCCCTACAAACTACGACGAGTCCGAATATTACGTAAATATTCTGTCAGGCCGAGCAGATCGCAATATTGAGCTGTGCCGAGTGTTTTCACGATCACCATTATCAAAGATTCCCGCGATCGAAAACATCTCGATTTTTCACGCTACTCATCAAAAGTATTGAAACAAAATAGTAGCAAAATTTCTCAAATAAATTTTAGCAAATAACATTTATAACAAAATTTAATAATCTATCTTGTAGAAAATCAGGATGGTTCGTACAGTTTTATTGGTTGCTCTGGAGAATATTCCTGCAGAATAGAAGAACGGCTTTCGACAATTGGATCGCGTGATAACAAGCTAGAAAGAGAACTTGAAGTGATTAAACTCCGATCAAACTCCGATTAATTTAATCCGCGATTAATTCAATCGATAGAATTGCTTGCGGTAAAATTTCTAACTATATAATTCGTTTAATTAACTTCTAATCTAATGTTTTTTTTCTCATACGATCAACATTAATTAATCATTTCTATCTACATTAATATTTAATACTTGATAAATTAATTGGAGTTTTGGTCAGAGATAATTGGAATGAGGAATTTTTTTAGATACAAGGCAAAGATTATAATGTAAAAAGAACTGTGATCTTTCATAGTTTTCGATCGTGTTCGTAAATATTTTTTACGCTGGTATTAATTCGTTGACACAAGAAGGGATACAGAGTGCTCGAGGCATATTATATTATACTTGAC
Source organism: Atta cephalotes (assembly GCF_000143395.1). Classification (NCBI taxonomy): domain Eukaryota; kingdom Metazoa; phylum Arthropoda; class Insecta; order Hymenoptera; family Formicidae; genus Atta; species Atta cephalotes. The sequence continues at coordinate 3,066,088 of NW_012130091.1, forward strand.
GATCTCTGAAGTAATTTTTACAAACGGCTTACTCTGTCGTTTACGAACTGCCTGGTAAGCTTGTTCTCTATGTGCGCGAAAGCACCGTTTACACGCCAAGATCTTATTACCTCGCCACTCTCTTCTCGCCTTGATAATTATTTGGCGTACGCTGGAAAAGCAGCACGTTCGTAACATTATTACGATTTTTCGATGGGGATTTCTTCAGATACTCAAGACGATATTCAAGGCGCTTTTATCACACGATCGCCCTGTACTTCGCGCTGCATTCTGAATTCTCGCTTCTGCTTCTATTGTTCTGCACGACAGCAGCGGCTATCTGCGGTAATGCGTATGGTATCGCAATCTCTAGCTAGATCGCAGACATCGATATCATCACATCGATAATGTTACCGCTTGACTTGTTGTTCCTTTTAACGGCGGGTACATTTTACAATTTGCGGTAAGTACAATCGTTGTCAATATGACAAATAGAATTCCATCGCGCACATTAAAAGTTGATTCTCACAGCACTCTTCCAAGCTACTTGGCGTATTTCAAATATTCTTCCATATTTTATTACGCCACCGAAGCAATATCGATAGTACACTGGTCGAGGGTAGAGGATATTGGTAAAAAACAAAACTCTCCGAACTCCGAACTCTACTCAGCCTTATTACATTGAAAAAATTGTTCTCATTAAAGCAATAAAAGAATCTAAAAAAATGGAATTTTGATAAGAAAACAGAATTTTATGATAACCAGAAAATATGTAAATTCAATTGTTAATTTTTTCGCATAATAAAGCAAATTATTATTATTATTATTATTAAATTCTGTCTAGTCTCATCCAAATATCATTTTTATTGAATCTTTTATCAGTTTAATCAGAATAGTTTTCTCGTTGTCAATGTAACATCCTAATTTCTCTTTCTTCAGATTGTCCAGAACCAATCGTAATCTGCCTTGTTTATCAAATGGAACAGAAGTTTTATCGGAATACGGATATAATAAAGGAAATTTCTGGTGGGACATGATTGGACTATTGCTTCTAACGATTCTGATGAACATCATCGCGTATCTCGGCACAAAGAGAAGAAGAACGTCAAGATCGATCGTTTATTAGTCAGCGAGATACGATATAGTTTCTTGTTATTATAGAATATAGAAACTCGTTGACTTCTTTAGATCACATAGATCGATAACGCGAAGATTCAATTATTGTCATTTATTATTTATCATAAAAATTATAAATATATAAAGTATATCTGGAAGAAGCAAATATTTTTCAATATGTCAATAAACTTAAAAATTCCTTTATTCTAACAATTTTTAAGTTTATTGACATATTGAAAAGTATTTGCTTTTTCCAGATTATACTTTATATATTTATAATTTTTATAATAGACAAATAATATATATATATATACACGTATATGTATGACACTAATCAGTTTTGTAGGTCAGTTTTGTAGCTCATTTTATCAGACGCTTAATTTTGTTTATTTAATTTTGAAAAAATTAATTACCACAAGATTTCCAAACAGTATTATAAAAACTCCTATATCATCTATGTTAAAAGATACTCTCTAATTGTGTCAAAGTTTTATTTTTAGCATTTATTTAAGAAATAGCAAACACAAAGTGATAACGGCATCGACCTTGTTCTACTATCTAATAAATCCTTATGATACAAGTATGCGTATCGTAAATTTGTGAATTAATATCGTTAGTTTCTTGTTTTTTTTCAAGGAGCATTAAAACTTTTTCTCGCAGAAATGTTAAATCAAGTTAATACACGCAAAACTAGTTTACTCTTGCGTTATGCAAATGTAAAACTGGAATAAAGAACACAAATAAAGAAGATTGTAAACAGTGATTGTGGTTGTGTACGTATTTCTATTAGTTTTTTTGATAGATTTACGAAAAAGCAGAAATAACGAAACCCTATATTGTTCGATCATATGAACCGTACTGTGAAAACGTGAGTAAACAAATCTCGTCATTGATAACAAAAAGAGAACATCAAGAATGTGTAGACACACAAGTTCAAGCATGGAAAAATTTTATTTACTCTTATTTCAATTAAATTATTTTATATTTGTTTGCCTACACATTAATTTATTTATTTATGATATCTTATTTTATTTAAATTTTTTTTATTGTACATTGAGAAAAAAAATGTACTAAATTTAAACAAATATTTGCTTGAATAATACCAGTTGAATATTTACTGAATGTAAACATATATTTATTTGGTACCAAAACCATTAATTTGATTTAACTATTATTATCTTTATTTAACAAATATTTGTTTTCATAAATAAATATTTATTAAAATTTATTTATTTATTAAAATGTAGTACACTTTTCTCTCAGTATTTAAGCATTATCTCGCTGAGAATTCGGTTTGGGAGTACAATCGAATTTGGGAGCTGGAGATAATATAATCCTCTATGACCAATTATCGGAGCATAGGGCAGAGAATTGGAGGGGAAAGGGAGCGAGTTAACGCGCGAAAAGGGTGGGGAATCATCGCATTCACAGGAAAATGATGGAAATATTGGAATCGGCGCAATATGATTCCACGACAGGTCGCGAAACGAAACGAAACAATGTTTGCGTTGCGCGGAACGTCGGAGATCTCTCTCTCTCTCTCTCTCTCTCCCTCTTTTTCTCTCACTCTCCTTCCCGTCCTCCACATCTCATTCAGTTGGAGGGCTTCCTCTCTCATCCCCACCTCACGAACGGAGGATTTGTTAGTATCGAGCGCGTTCTAGCTAGTACTGTGCCAAGATGGCCGACGTTTAGTCGTCTCTTAGTCGGGTTTAAGTCGGCTGCGCTCATCTCTTTCTCTCTCCCTCTCTCTCTCGGGCGTTCGTTCCGCTGAGTTAATCTGACGTTACTCGCATTGTCACGACATTCGCGTTTTACGTGCCTTATGCGGCGAATCTAATCCGATATCGAAATATTTCGCGTGTAAAACGTGAAAGCGTTTCATAAATTCTGTCCGATTATAAAATTATAAAACGAGAATGTTATAAGAGAGAGAGAGAGAGAGAGAGCATCGAGATAATCTACGTGTAAAAACCGCTCGACTTGACTCACGGCTCTTCGCACGCGGGATTAAAACGACGAGAGTTATTATCTCACGGATAAACTCAAGCGGAGAGAGATAATTACGAATAGTTGACAGTAACTCCGACTAGATGTAATCGCGGTGACTTTTGTGACACTCGGTAGACGCACCGCTCCGGTAGCAACTAAACAGCTGACGGTTCTAAAACCGCGCTTAAACAAGCAAACGGGGGGCCGCAAAACAGTGACGGATCAATGCGCGACAACAGATGTTTTGTATACACGTGGGTTGAACTAGTTCCGTAGATTAGCTAAATTAACGCTAATTAACGCATGAAAAAGGCAAGAGAATGTCGACGACGAGCGAAACGACCACCGTGCTGCTGAAGAAAAGGGAGAGGACGCAGAATTGGATCCCCGAGGAAAAGAGCGCCCTGTTCTCTCTGATCAAGCATCATGTGAGCGCGATCGAGAACAAGAAGATCGACGCGGCCGCGTCCGCGAAGAAATCTGTTGCCTGGCAAAAGATTTACTGCGCGTTCCGCGGCCAATTCTCGGCAGATCGGGACATCACCAGAATCAAGGAACAGTGGCGGAGGATGAAGGCGCAGGCGAGGATGGAGATGTTCTCGTACGCCGAAAAGGTGTGACTGCGTTTAGATTGCATAAAATATTATTCGAGAGGCATTTCATCTCTTCCACCTTTAAATTAAGATGATCTTAATGAATCTTAAAAAGGAAAGAGAGAGAGAGAGAGAGAGAGAGAGAGAGAGAGAGAGAGAGAGATAA
>NW_012130091.1:3070879-3077286 GCF_000143395.1 Atta cephalotes
AGAGAGAGAGAGAGATAATTAAAAAAAAATTCAATATTGTAATTAATTATAATTAAATTCTAATGGATACACATTTTTTTATAATTGTTAATGAAGCATATGAACAACAGTCATATTTGTAAATAATGAACAACATGTAATATTACATGAGGTTACAACAAAAATTACATTATTCAAATCACGAAATCACATTTTATTTTTTAAAATTATACTTCCCTCCTGAATGTATTTTAAATGAGATACCTGAGTTTTTAAATAAAAAATCAAAATTTTTTTATATGTCAATTGAAAATTATATTTTACGTTTATTATTTTCACATTTAGAAGAGGGACAATTTATAATCGTTAATTTAGGACAAAATTTGAAATGTTTTAAAGTGAGACAAAATGGGACTAAAATTCGGGACTGGCCTTCCTAATTTGGAACGATTTGGTCATCATTCTAAACTCTCTTTTCTTTTTCTTATTTCTTCCCCGCCTTTGATCACGCGCAGGTACGAACCCTGGGACCGGATGTGGCCGCCAAATCTCGTCCGCCGAATCTCTCAATCGAAGTGTGGCGGCTGATGGAAAGCGTGCGCAAGAATGATTCCGAGAACACCGATCGTTCGGACGACAGTCAAGACAATGAGAATCCACTGAATCGAATGGCGATACAGGCGATCCTGGATAAATTGACATTACCCACGGAAACGCCAGGTTGAAATATATTGACCATCGTGATTTCTTTTTTCTTTTTTTTCCCTCCCCGAGTTTTCGATTGCTAATTTTGAAAAATTGCTTTGCACAAAATTATAGAAGTATTTGTTTAGAACCGGAACAGGAGATTAAGATTGAGGTCAATAGCGATACTGAGGACGAGAGTAATCACGGCGAACAACTGTCGCGACAAGTGTCGGAGGACTATTTCTTGCAGCAGAAGCGTCCCAGGATCAAGATCCAAGGCGAGCCCATCGATCTTGAGCACAGAATCACTTGCCCCGACAGTGTGTCGACGTCCCGCGTCGAGAATGGTACTTGACATTTCAATGCATTCAAACTCGATAGTTGAATTGAGTGCTCGGTGTTATTGATGTATTCTTCTAGATCATTCATTAGTAGTAGCGGATTCAAAAGTTTGTCAAGGAGGAATCATTGGTTCGCTACAAATAAAATTTTTGTTAAGGTGAAATATGTGAAAAAATAGAATATTAAATTATTATTTAAATTATTACATTGAAAGAATATTTAAACATATAATTCATACAAACATATAATTCGAACATATTTTATTTCAAATTATATTAATACAAAGGAAGAATAATATAACAGAATATATACTTTTTATATCTAGGAGTTAAATTAAAAAATATTTTAGGAATATTAAAATTGTGATTAAACATTTCAGAAAAAAAAAAATAATATATATATATATATATATATATATATATGTATAACATTTTGTTTGTACGAATACTTTGAAAAAAAGAAGCCTTCAGGGGGAGGGCCATGATTTCATGACCATCCGCCAGTGAAATCCAATCAGACGTTTAGATTTAAAAGAATACACCAATAGCAGTGAGCATTCGTTCTATAAGTTCGCTGAAAGTGACCATTAGTTGCATTCAGCGGACTCAACAATTGAATGAGCGCTCGGTGTTATTGGTGTATTCTTTTAGATCATCCAATCAGCATTTTAGATCTGGAAGAATACATTAATAGCAGTGAGCGCTCATTCAATTGTTGAGTCCGCTGAACGCAGTCATCGTGTTCACTCCAAATCTTACTCCAATGACGAGATCTTATCGAAATGTTTTATTTTCGAGCGGTGGAACACAATGACACGATGAATGAGCTCGAGTGGAACAATGGACCAGCAACCTGCGACAAAGATAAATCAGTACAAAGAGCTACATGGATCTTCAAGTCTACTCAACGCGAGCACGAGATCAAGCTGCGGATGCTGCACATCGAATTGGAGCGCGCGGAGCTGCAAAAGCAGGCTGCCGTTAATGAGCTGAAAACGTCCGAGCTCAAGAAACAATTGATGCTGGATCAAGTCAATGAATACTACAGGTCGAATCCGGATAGCTTTAATTATGCTCGTTTTTACTAATGTATGTTTAATTTATTTTGGTTCAATTAACTCTTCATCTTTTTCTAATTCTAAAATTAGAAAAAAAATGAAGAGAGAATCGAATTGAAATTAAAGTTAATCTACATTGATAGAAACAGGTAATAATCAATCAAATTAATTAAATCCTCGAATTAAATTTAATTAAGTTGACAGAATTTCTTACAGTAAAATTTCTAATTATACATATAAATCATTATTTTTATAATTTAATTTTTCTTTTCATTTGTTGGACAGAAGTTAATCTTCAAAAAATTAATAAAATACAAATATTACATAATCAGGTTAATTGGAATTTGATTGAACTCATTCCGAGAAAGTAATTGCGTTTAAATCTATGGAATTCACAATATTCCCGACACAAGCGCCACAATACTAACTGGTCGTAGCTGAGTTTCGCGTTCTAAGAATAGTGTTTCGTTCATGACTCATTCATCAGCTTGTCCTGTCGATTTGCCAAGTTTTCGATAGCCTTCAGACCCAGAGTATTTCGTGATTGGAAAAATGCAACGATCGATTACGACGTTTTCGCGAAGCATCTCTGCGTTAAGGTATCGGAAGAATTCCTCAGTTTCAAAGTCGAACAATTAGTCGATCGTTTTTAATTCATACTTCATACCCGGCGTTTTCCCGCAAACATAAATCCAGATATCATCGTTTTTATTCGCAATACTGACATATTCTTCTTTTCGAATTTAGGAATATCTTCTCACACATAAATAGTCATGTATTTTTTCAGCATGGCACAGATCTGTGATATGACTTGAGTAGATGCCATATCAAAATTATGTAATAATTAGGCGGAAAGTGTAGCTGACATAACCCCTGAATAATATTTCATTTCTAAGCAGAGTGTTTTGCCAAATACAATGCAATTGCAAATGTAGCAAAAGCTGCTATTTCATTCATATGATTGTCACCACCTTTTAATCTTTACCTTTAGATCCAGTAAGAAACTAAGGAAAAACAAAAATCAATCATATTAAAGAATTTTACAATAATTTCTCTTTCTGCTGAATGCAGCCATTAGCAGAAAAAACAGTTTTGCAACTGTTGTAAAATTCTTGAATATGATTTATACATTTAGATCTAATGAGGCAATAAAGAATTTTACAACAGTTGCAACACTGCTTTTTCTATTGAACATAGCCATTGTTACATTTAAAATGTATTTTGTTACAGTCAAGTGAGAATGGTTGGAGAACGTGGTTCAGGTGCTGGCAAGGGAGGAGGTGGTGGTGGTGCTGTTCGTGATGCTGGCGGTTCTTTCGGAAAGATGGAAGCTGCTCATGAGGATCAATACTTCTATAATCTGGTCAGTATATATTTCTTATTAATTTATCATATCAACGATCTCATTTGTTTACACAAGTCTGAAATGTTATTTTAGCAAAAGGAACAGTTACAAAAGATGCGAGAGAGCTTGCACGATGAGATCTCATTCCATGAGGAACAAATCAAGCGTCATCAGGAGGCTATTAATCGTCACAAAAAGCGGATTACAGACATGGATCAGAAAGAGTGAACAAAGTTATATTAGCGTGATACTCCGACCGATCGGTGGCTTTATTATTGGTTTTAATGTAAGAAAATAGTTCGAAAATAGTAAAACTAATAGAGTATCACAGTCTTCTGTATAAACTGTTACATTACATCGATATTAAATGTAATGCTCTTAATATATATGTTACTTAAATATTGAATGGTGTTTCTTTATATATATATTGTATGTATTGCTTTTAACGAGATTATCGACTTTGTACTTTGAAATATCTGCAAGACAATTATACTTGAAAATAAAACGTATTTTTCATTGTTGCTTAACCTCTTCTTGGACATTGAGTCATTTTCGAGAGGTGCGCCAATTCTGATGCTAGTTTGTTTTGTCCGTTTCATACAACTTCGTTAAATATTTTTCCGTTTAATAAATAGTCAAATTCGCGTTTATATACATTCTACATAAAATTTTTTTTATCAATACCACAATGCTCCGACTTGTTTTTAGAAAAACTTGCAGATATAGGTATTTAATTCGCTGATAATATATTCCACTGTGTTTTCCATGCTTTAGGTTATTTTCCTAACGCTCTGATATGAAAAATGAATTATTCCTTCCAGTTTTAGACATCTTAATGAAAGAAAGAAGCACGATTCGAAGATGGATCAGACATCGCCCGGCGATATTGCGTGCGAAACGGATTATTATCATAAGCAGGTGATGCAAATATTTTCGTAAAACATCATTTTAGAATCAAGCAGTAACCACGACGTAAGATGTTTCGGATAATCAGGACAGGAAATTGCTGAAAGTCGTTAAGGAGAAGACACAGAACGAGGTGAAACATATGCAGAGAGAAGTACAAATCATGAAGAACAAGATTGATGAATACAATCGCGGCATAAACGAGAATATGAGATTTCTAAAGAGCCTAGAGAAAGATTTATTTGCTGATGGCAAGAAGACCTAAGCAAACAATCTATATAAATTTAAAAAAATTACAGAATAAATATATTAATAGATCTATCGATATCCGTGATATAAAGCAGTAACAAATTTCACTCGTAAATTGCTTAATGTTATTCCGACATATATATTTTTAATGTGTTTATGTGTACATGAGAAAATATGCTGTACTGAATATGAGTTAGTTTCTAAATCTTTTTTTTTTTAATGAATTAACAATTTCGCTTATTAAATTCGTGAAATGTTCTCAATTTACACAATTACTATCGGATACTAACTACATATTGCATAGAAATTTTAATGATCTTATATATATATATATATATTTTCTTCTTTTCAATATCTTTTAAAACAAATTTGTTAATATTTTTCAAATAATTTCATTACATATAATGTTAATTTTATATCGATCGATAATAGCATCTTTAATTAATCGATGAGGTTTCTTGATTAAGATTATTAGTATTGCAACTCTCATATAACACCGAATTTGCAGCACTGCAAAATATCTGCAATATTGCTGCAATTTTTGTGCAACTTTGTACTGTAGAGGAGCATATTAAATTGACTATGAAACTAATTTGAGATATTGATTTTCAGTTGAAATGATGTTTCAAGTCCGAGAAACCAATCTAAACTGAAAAATGTAATTGCAAAAATTGGCATATAAATATTATTAAGCATCTAAATCTTATAAGAATAGGATCTTTAGAGCTGTTATTCATAGTCCTTATTTTAAAATCATCTTAAGATGTTGATACAGTTCTCTTGATTCACAACTTAAGACACAGTCTTAAATTTAGAGGAATCGACTTTAAAATACATTACAAACCCAGGTGTGTATGTACAAAGTGATCACAAAATACATGCGTATATGTGAGATTATTGGCTTTCCCTGTAAAAATAACATTATAATATCATACATTAAAATGTGTAAAATATGTAAATTTTTGAATAGAGTGTAGTGTGTTATTTTTACTCAGAAAACTCAAATAAATAATGACTCACGTATATTGTAATTACTTTTTCCACACTTGAATTAATAAGGGGCGATTTAATAAAAGTAAACACGATTCCGAATGTCATGTCGGATGAGCGTTTATATCGGGCGGCGTTTGTAATGAGCGAGTAGCGCCACGCTTTGACGGTGATTGCGATTGGTCGATGGCAGATGGCGCTGCACGCGGGCGCGGCGCAGCGAGGCAGCATGGCGGCCAGTCGGGTCGGTCTGGTCGACAGTAACGGGCGATCGTCGCGCCGCCCAGTGTCTCGCGGTTCATCGATCAGTGTGGTGTGTGTCGCGCATTGTTGTTCCGGGAGATCTTTTTTTTCTCCCCTCTCCCTCGAGTGGTTCTCTCTCTCGTCCGTCCCCGACGTTTATTACGAGTATACTGCCCTCGCGCCGTCATCTTACGCGGAACGTCGAAACGTTGAAACATCGTCTCGCGCCTTTCACGTTCCTCTTTCACGTCAAATTCGTGCGCGTGCATACGGGACGGGCGCCGGGCGAGCGGGGCCCATCGGGATCACGGGATAGAAAGATGCGACTAAGGATACGCTGGATACTTCTCCTTAGCACGGCTGCGGTGATTCTCGCGGGATGCGACGCCGCTACCGAGGTAAGTTTCCATTCACATCAATCGAGAGAGAGAGAGAGAGAGAGTCTCGACTGTTCCGAGTCGTGACACGCGGCCGCGATGCGGCACGATGGGCGGAAAGAGGGTGAAAGAGGAAGAGGAAGAGGCGGCTGGCTGTCTCTCCTCGCGTTTCGCGAGACGAGAAGGACGCGCGCTCTTCGTTTTCTCGTCTTTCCTTTCCTTTCCTTTCCTT
>NW_012130091.1:3078527-3080171 GCF_000143395.1 Atta cephalotes
AGAGAGAGAGAGAGAGAGAGAGAGAAAAGTCGATCCTGAAGCGCATCACTCGCGTATCGCAACGAAAAAACAGCTTTAGGGTAACTGGTGGAGGGATCGAGAGAGTGCAAGGGCGTAACGTGCTAAATTTCGTGACCGCGAGGCATAAAGCTCGTGTTACGATATTTGCCGGCTCTTCGATATTCCGAGCCTTTCGCCCGAGAATATTTAAAACCGCTTCTCGGTCGTCGAATAATTAAAATCACTAGAAAAATTTTCATATCTCGGATTACGTTCCCTCGAGGCGAGAAGGGCTTCTTTCTCTCCGTCACATTGAAAAAAATATTGTCTCGTGAAAAACGCGAGAAATTCGGCGCGAATACATTTCGAAGAAAAAGTAGCAGTCTCTCTTTATTTCTCTCTCTCTCTATCTCGAGCTCGAGCGGAGCATAAATCCCGTACACTCCGCTTACACGGAGCGTAGTTACATTTTACAATTGCGCGAGGACCTTTAATGCAAGCGACGGAAGGAGAGGAGAGGAGGAGAGGAAGAGAGAAGGGCTGTGTCCCGAAAGGCCGGCTGGTTTTAGCGGCCGATGAAATATCGCCGGTAATAATCTCGCTGTCTTCGCGCGGAAAATGCATACCTCGGTGCCGTGGGTCGCCTCGTCGCCACGCCGCTTAACTGTAAGAGGAGCTTATAAATATTCTCTCGTATCGCTGCCATGCCGCCATCGTCGTCTCCGTCATGGCTCTTTAGTTGAGAAAAAGAGTCGTTTCTTAATAGCACGAAAGCCTCGTTATCGATGCGCTTCATCAAGTTACCCAAAAATCGAAACTCCCTTATCTATTCTTTGCGAAATCTTTTCTCGTGCAATTATTTTACATTAACACGCATTCAATATCGAATGCTACGATACATTCTCTCGGCGCGAAATCCTCTATTTGTTTTCCATGAATCTTTGGATCGCGAATAGGTCGCCACGTATGTGTGTGTGTGTGTGTCTGTGCGCGCTTTAAATTGCTTCCCGGTCTCTCCCAACAAAGAAATGTCAATAGGTGACTACGGGTTCGTTCCGTGAATTCTCGTTTCTTGTTATCGGAGAATGGATATACGAATAGCAGACAATCGTACAGTAAATAAAACTTCGCTCGGCGGTTGAAACAACGATCAGCTGATGGTAGGTTTAATTTCGCACGGCAGTTTGTCTGCCGCGTATTATTTCAAGAAAAACGGGAGTTGCGTGCGCCAACGATTCTTCTTGGAAATCTCGCCTTTTTCGCCAGAAGCAGCACGGAATGTATGACGACTACAATTCGAATGATGGACATTAATGGCCTTTTGGCGACGCCTGACCCGTCCGTCGTTAGATCATGTCTTGTGGCTGATACGTATATACTGGTCGAGTTATGTACCACATGCATGTGTGTGTGTGTGTGTGTGTGTGTATATATATATATATATATACGCGTGTGAAGAGAATGAGAGCACGTCTTTCGATACGACAGAGTGAACTGGTATATACGAGTGATGTAAGTGTTCGCTCCTTTTCTCTATGTCGTGTATACGAGTCGATAATTGATAGACACCAGTGACAACAACGTCGCGTCGTCGTCGTCATCGTCGTTGTCGTAGTGGTCTTGGCTCGTCACTCTCTCTCTCTC
>NW_012130091.1:3080816-3091063 GCF_000143395.1 Atta cephalotes
CGTCGTCGTCGTCGTCGTCGTCGTCGTCGTTTCGTTCGTCGTCGTCGTCTCTCTCTCTCTCTCTCTCTCTCTCTCTCTCTCTCTCTCTCTCTCTCTCTCTCTCTCTGCGAGGAAGAAATTAAGAGTTTGATTATTATCGTAACGCAGTATGGAGACAGTAACGTCGGGAAATTGCGAGCAATTGAGTATCAAGTGGGTTTTCGCGGTATCGATGTATGACGCGAGCTTTGAAAGGATTTGGTCACGCACATTACGTTAATTCGTTATTCATCCGCTAATACATCGTAGATTGTAGAATACTAGAGTGATTAATATGCAACTTTGCTGGATGCCTATTCATTTCGCCCGGCAATTCTATGGTCAAACTTGTTGTTCCGTTTGTCGATACGAGTAAATCGAGACGGATTCTATTTACCTTGGCGAACCGCGTTGTTCCCATCTTCAGTTATATGGTATAAATTTTATGCAATTACGTTAATGCGCTTCGAGAGACGATACAGTTGCGACCGATATGCAATAAGGGAAGTAAACACATTTTCCAACTAATATACATAATTGCATTAAAATGTACATTGTGGTAATTTTTATTCGCAATATGCTCACTTAAATATTATCGGAGAACTTTTTTTTTTTATAATACTTTCGCCGAGTACCATGTAACGCCATTTCGTCGAGTTTCTAGAGTGGTTTAATTAATACTTGAACGCGCTATATCTTGTACATGTTTCATTCCCTTCCTCCGAGTATCCGTGTAGTTGTGGGACAAGTTGTTGTTGGAGGGTGTCTCCTTATTTGGTCCGTTCAAGTACGTGAGGTGGAGTCTTAATTCGTGCAACTTCTCGATAAGACACATCTTGCAGGGAGCGAATCCCGAATCCCACGAAGAATCGGTTTGTCTAACAATACACCAAGTTGAGTTATTCACGGATGTGTTGTTTAATGTATTGCAAAAAATAGCGTTTTAAAAGATAAGGAAATTAGAACGCACGTGACTTATTATTCATGGAAATTATATAATAATATAGGCTTTCATATCGAATAGAAAGGATAACATTATGTTTGATCAAAATCAAGAGAGAGATCACCGTAAGATTTTTCCTCTGTAAGATTTACATCGAGTCGAGAATATATCGAGCGCGATCTTTGAGGTACGTTCCGTACGACAAGGTAGTTATTAAATGATTTTCGCTTAACGATACGTTGGAAAAAGGATCGCAAGTAGGTCGACTTTATATCTGAAATAATTGCAGGGCTCGCGGCGGCACGCGACTATAACTATAACGGGGAAAAGAGAAGCTTCAGGAGAAAATATCGGGGTCAGGCGGTAATTTTCGTATGAGATTCAAGTATTTTACGAGCGCCGCCCATTAAACGCCCACGAGCAAAGCTCTCGAGAAATCTCCGCTTTTTTTCCTTTCGGTCTAGATATTTCACAAAAGTTTCCCGTGAATGTGCATTCTAATAAGCATTCACATAATGGCTTCCCTTTATGGATTTTCTTCAATGCGCGATATGTACTTTGAATTTAACTATCGGTCCAGTCTTGTTCAATATTTCCATTATATTCCGACTCTCTCGCGAGTAGCATATTACTTATATTCATATAAGTAATATTATATCAGCGTGCTCGCGAGTGCTGATATAATATTATATAATATTTTATATATATGTATATATGAATAAACGAAGATAATAAAAAGTAAATAGACGGTAAAGCAGCTTCTCAATAACAGGACATTGAACGAGAGAATCCGTACGATACGTGAAGAGGGAGGATAAACCTTCGGGATCCTTTCTACATCCTCGTTATAGTGTATCCCATCGCGCTTCGTCTCACTTCGAGTCTCCGCGTCTCACCGAGTTCCTTTGAGATAAACTCGTCGTCGTCATCGTAACGCGATACCATGTTTCGTGATCGAAATGATTTTCTTAAAAAGTAATTTTATATATTGCAACGCGGGCGTTTCTCCACTTTTGAAAATATATATATGTGCCGTCCGAGCGTTGAAATTATCGATGAAGGCGAACCACATCAAAGATAGTTTAGGTAAAGGACGTTATCGGATACTTACTTAAGAATTAATGTAACCGTGATGCCGCCACTATGTACGCAACGCAACGCGTACACGAGTGTGACGAGTGCAACGATCGAACGATGTAATTGCAGCGATGAAAATTTACGTTATACGAGTACATAAATGGAAAAGCTAAATTATACCTCGTATAACAAATTAATGACATAATAATTAGTAATTGCCAAGTTAATTAAAACTACCTCGCCCTTTTTCCCTATTTTATGCAAAACGAATTATTGAATAATGATGATAACTGCGTTTCATATTACATTTATACTCGCACACATATATACATATGTGTGTATGTGTGTGTGTATATAATTTTATCAATATCTATACGTTTTTGCGGTATCTAATAGATTTTGTATTTTGACGGTTTGTCATATTTCTAGCGTATAATTTTTAGAAACTTGAGAGCTAGCTTTTGTTTTGACAAAAGGCCTCAGGTTCATTGTCCTCCGATGAGGACGAGTCATTTTCTTCGTGAACCTTACCCCGTTCTTGCCGTCATACTTTAATCTGCGGTTTCTGAAAGCTCCTTCTGCTCTCGGTAAGGGTAAGGTCGGACTTTCGTGGATCTCGCTCGTTTCTTACACTCACACACAGGTAGGGATTGCCACACTCCACATCGCTTGAATTCGCAGTCTAAAAGTCGCCAGTAGTAGCAGGAGCCCTTCCTACAATCCACACACACCCCCCCCCCCCCCACCGTCTTGGAAAGGGTGGCAGGCGTGCGAGCGACGAGCGTCTCGTGGAAATTGGCTCGTTACTCTTCAGTTTTCGCAGGCTTCCGAGCTTCTCCGGGCCCAAAAAAACTTTCATCCATCTTGCTCATGCTGTCGCACGGACGACAAGCTTCCTTCCTGTATGCTTTTTCAGCTTTTCTTTTTCCGAGTTTTCGAGCTTTCCACAACGCGCGCGCATTCCTTACTTTCCGAGCTTGCAATTCCTCTTCGCAACGGGATGACGTTCGAGGGCTATGACCCATATTATGAAGAATTTATCTTAAGCATGATACATCTATACTAAATTCTCTCTCTCTCTCTCTCTCTTTTGGAAAAGAGACTTTTGAATAACATCTGCGATCCAAATTATATAGAATTACTTTTAAATGCTAATTACAGGATGATTTTTACGCTCGGTTAAAATTCATGTTTCGATATAAAGCAGTGACCGAAACAACTCGGTCAATTTTGGGAATTCTGAACGCGATGTCACGATGGCAAATAAAACAATTACGCTGCTTTGATATTTTAAATAATTTGCCCGAAACTAATGCAACGTGCGCTCAGACACGCTTAATGCATATTTATGCGACGGATTTGGCGAACATTTTGCATATCGCCGGGCATCATCGCGGTTCCTTTATTCATTTATTGAGACTACATCAAGGGGCGGCTTTAAGCGTTCTTTGAGGGATGTCGAGATGCGAAATTAATGAAATGGCCGACGTTAAGATGGATTACAAGACGCCGTTCGACTTGTCTTTCTGCGCCTATCTTTCATTCCTCGCATTAGCTCTTTCCATTTTAGACTTTGGAGAATGGGAAATTGCATCACGTCGATAATAAGCATTGCATAATAATTTGACATTACGTCTTTGTTTGTATGGAAATCGTAACTTTTAAACTCACTCGATACTCTCTCATTTCTTTCGAATTTCTTTCAAATTAGCTCTTTTACAGTTACATATATTCTCAAGCTAATGATTCAATTTTTAACGAGATTAACGGATTTCCTTCTCACGTTTTTCTTTTCTGCTGATTTATAAAAGCGACTGATAAAATTTGAAGATATCGATATCCCCGTATTACAGTCGACAAAATGTTTCAGGTATTTTCCACCGCGACTTCCACCCTATTCCACACTGTCTTCCTTTTTTCCCTCCTATTTCATTTTTTCCTTTTATTTCGTGCACGTATCTCACTCAGAAATATATCTTGTAATTTATATAGCTCTAATACTAGGAAATTCCTCGTTACACCGACTCGTCGTCGGTACCGGTATTATTATATCGGCAATAATTCCGATTCACGGAGCTTTTCTCTCGCTCATTCAATTTCAATTCAGTTTAGCTTGGTTTAGCTTCCTTCTCTCTCTCTCTCTCTCCCATTATTTTCTTACTTCCTTCTTCCTCTCTCTGTTCGTCGACAGTCTGTCGCACAGCACGACCGACAATTACTCGTATATCTCTCCTTATGAAATCTAACCGCCTACGACCTTCCACTTCTAGATAAGGATAACTCGCCTCGGTGCACCAGGATTCTTCGGACTTTCTCGAGCGGAACAAAAACGGAGGAAGTGATTTTCGATCGCTTGGCGTAACGCCGACAACTATGTTTTGATATCATTTCATTTCGCTAAATGTTCGTAGGTGGAGAACTATATACGTTTATACGTGTAAAATCGTGATGCCAGGCGAATTTTCTCGTCTTAGAATGCGATAACTTGTTTGTTCTTTATAACTAAAGTTATCGCTGATTAGATTACATACGTACATGTTTACCATTATGGGTACAAGGCATGCATGCATATAAATATATACTTATCTCTTGTACGCCGCGCCGCGCCGGCCGGGATGAAACTTTTCTTCGTTGTTGCTCTCCGAAAGTTCGCGAAATAATCGACGTTACGGTCTTGGTTTTTCTTCAAAGTGGATACACTCCTCGCTTTAAGAGGGATGGTTCCGGGATGCGCAAATATGCTTACTAGACAAGCTCAGGCGAAACTTGTTGTAGTTTGCAAGTCGCATTGTTATTCGGCGCAATTCAAATAAGAATTGAAAACTGAACTGCCAAAGTACGCTCTTTCGCCAACTTTGCTATTGTAACGTAATTATGAAATGCTGCCGGACACGGAAAGACAGTAGCGTTGTCGTCGTAAACTTTTCTTCGTCAACAGAGGATGCTACGCTTTCTCCCTTGTCCAGTCAGCGGGTCGTCCATAAGGTAGTTATAAATTACTTTGAATCTCGACAAACGCGCGATGCTCGAATCTTAATTGTTATTGGTTGTGTACAAATACAAACAATTTGCTACATAAACTTTATTTTATCATGATTTTACACACACATACACAGAGAGAGAGAGAGAGAGAGAGAGAGAGAGAGAGAGAGAGAGAGAGAGACATATATGTATACCTGTATAGGTTGACGTTTTCTCTTCGACGACATTGAAGTTATCCAACGCAACAAACTAGAACGTTTGACGGTTTCGAGAAAACGAGGCTAATCGCCTTTCTCTTAGACGTGCTTCATCCCGCAGCGCAGGAACGGCTTGGAACGTCCGATAAGTCTCGTCTCGAGAGAACATCCATGTTTGGTCCAGTCTGCCCACCTCCATCCCTCTCGACACAGAGTGGGAACACCAGTGCACCCACTCGCGCCCACGCGTGGAAAGTCGCCGGCCGCGTTGCGTAAATACGTTACGTGCGTTTAACGCGCGTATAGGCGCGAACACATACACGATCACGCGTGTTGGTGAACCTCGGGTTCCCAAAGGGAACCGAGCGAGACAGCGCGCACTTCTAACGGTATCATAGCCAAGCTCTCTTTGAAAGAGCTACATCTCATCTCTCTCAGAGTAAAACGCCTGAATAATTAACGTTATCGTATAATTACATTGAAAAAAACTTTTGGTTGAAAATGAACGAATCAGAATTTTCTGATAATATTTATTAGAATTCTAGTTAGAGATAACTGGAATTCTGGTTGATACAATATTTCTGGTAAAATCTACTAGAATTTTTATTTTTAAGAATAATTATGTCAATCAGAATTACTATTTAATCCAACCAGACTATTTTTTTTCAGTGTATGATTTTGCTTGAACTTTGCGAATTAAAGTAAGTTGATGAAATTTCGTTTCTGAGTATTCAGGATTCATCTCCTCCATTTTCTTTTACGACTCTTTTTTACTACTTCACATTATAACTATATAAGTAGAAGTTGAATCGATACGGCTATTAATAATATATGCGAGACCTCGTTATGATGACGCGAATTCATTAAAGTTGATGTAATGCAAATGATGACTAACTGTGATGCCTTCACATTGATAAATAAGTGAACTGTGATCATCATCGAGCTATGCGCTCATCCATCTCTGCGTGGTTTCCACTCGGTCATTTCATGGACTCCTTTGTCTCCTTTGTCATAGAATTATAAATAAAGAGCGTTTATAAATTTGTACTCGTTATTTGTATATTTTGCAAATATATTTACATGTTACAGTTAATAATATATATTTCGATCGTATAATGCGAGTCTAGCGGAAGAGATCCGATGGTCCGATGGTTCATGTGTGGGTGAACCTTCTCGCTTCAACGGCCACACCTTGTCCAACTGGACACGCGAGAAGAGAGCTGCGCGCATTAATTAAATGCATTCAGATGATTGAAGACAGATCGTTTTTTATTACGTAGATATATATGTATACATAAAAATAATTGTAACTCGGTATACAGATTATAATTTTGCCGTTCCCGTTTCCGCAGAGTCCGCAGGAGCTATAAAATATTTTGTTTTTAAACGGTAGAGAGGAGAGCGCACCAGCATGGATGCTGGGCACCCTCGGCGCGATTTTAAGCGCGCACAATATGTTTTGACGAGAGATTAACGAGACTGTCTCCCGCACATTCCTGCTGCTGCACATAGGGAAGGCTCGTTACACGAATACTCTCCGGCTTTCCACTTCCTCCATTTCTCTCGTCATCCCGTCGTCGTGCCCTTTCCTCCCATTTCTCTCTTTAACTTTTCCCCGCTCCTCCATATTCCATTCCGGAGAGAGTTTCCGTTCCTCTACAACCTTTCCCCTTTGTCACGTACACCCACGGATATAATTAATTTCAGTGTATCTGGAGCGGGGAGGACGGGTGAGTTAGGATGCGTATTGTTCCTTCACTCTTTCATCCTTTGTGCCCTTTGACAAGATCCTCGAATCAACTCGATTCTAGAACAGGAAGGCGAAATGAAATGTACGAGTCGAGAGGATACCATATCGCAGTCGAGCCGATTACCATTCGCGCCGCTTATCATGCGGAATTGCATTTTATTGAATCATCTCTTCTTCTTCTTCTTCTTCTTCTTCTTCTTCATCTTCTCTAAATCTCGACGTGCTTCTTGTGTCCGCTCTTGCTGCAGTTACGGCTCTCTATACGCGCGACAAACTCTCGATGAAGTCGCCAAGAGTTACTGTCGTAATATCGTTTGCCAACGTGAACTTGCAGTGGGGCTCGCGGGCGTTTCTTCTAATTCCGTTCGCTTAATGTGCACCCTCCTTTGCTTCGCTACGCTTTGTCAAACTTCCATTTAAAAAAATGGTAATGGATCGAGGCGTAACGTAAAATAGTCCAAGACACACTTGCGAGCGGAATCGCTTAATGCGACGTGGAGGCGGTGCCGCCGCGGTATGAGTAGGCTTCATGAATTATGAAGCCGTTATGCGATGTCGTATATATATATATATATAGTCATCTGTCGCGTCTCGTAATATCGCGCTTATTCGTCTTATTTTATTCCATGGTCCGTCAGTCTGCCTTGCTGTAGTGCTTTTCCCGGTACTTGAACGATTCCTCTCTCTTTATTCTCCGTCACTTTCTCTATTCCTTGATCTATGCATATTTTATTATTACTCGAAGCTATTATGCGAGACAAGTTATCCAGACGTCGCGCCATTAAACGAAGCATGAATTTTCGAAACTGCGAATTCCTTTTACATGCAGTTCTTTTACATGCTGTATGTACAGTTCGTGCAAGCTCTTGATTTGTGCAAGGATCTTGGGAAGCGATCTTATCACGATCTTATGCATGTAAAGCTCGTGTTTGCGCGAGGACCGAGGGTATGTCGAGTTTCCTGCTCGAATTGCGACCCCGGTGAACGTGCGAAGATATTAATGCGAGATCTTCACACACACACACACACACACACACACACACACACACACACACGCGCGCGCGCGCGCGCGCGCGCGAGGCTCCTGAACCAACGGAATTCTAAGCGGTCGATCCGTTCGTCTTATGTCCGATCCTACCAATGTAGTTTAATTTTAATCTCGATTCAAAACTATTTCTTTTTTCTGGTTCTAAGAATTAGAAAAAGATGAAGAGTAAGTTGAACCAAGATTAAAGTTAATCTACTTGAATGGGCATTAGAGTAGATAATCATCCTTCTTTAATTTTCTCTCTCTCTCTCTCTCTCTCTCTCTCTTCGTTATCGCCACTCCTGTTTGATTGATTTTTTCAGCACTGAATTTATTAACTTGAATACAGTCGGCCGTAACAGACCACTAATTCAGCACTGACTAACTGACACAACGGTCTCGTTCAGACGCGATGCTGACCTTCGCAAAGCTGAGAAATCGATGCCTTTTTTTTCTTAGAGAAAACGAGTTTGTACGATAGCTTGTGCGAAGACATGTCTTGCGTTGATGTAGTCAATATATTTGCATTTTATATAATTTTACAACTTGCGAAAGTAGAGAATGCTTAACTGAATCATGAACGTAACTTTTGACGCGAGGTATTTTTTTCTGACATCTTAAATCGCTCTTTGATCAATTTAAAATCATTTAAAGTTCTATTAGCGAAATTGAATCATTTAGAGAACATTAATGTTCTATTATATCTAGTATCCAAAATTATTTATGTCTCAATCCTGTAATAGTAGAACGTGAAATAAAATCGAGTGCCGGGTGCTACGAATGAAATATTCTTGCAAATAGGATAATCCGAATAGAATGGATTGGGTATAAATCTTGTATTTTCCGTATATTTCTACCAGAGAGAGGACTCAGTTTTTTTGGGGTACCGATATTTGCATAACCTAATACGCATCTTATTGACCAATCGTGTGGAAAAGTTTCCTTCCGTTCATCCACGAGAGAATTCGCAATATGTAATGGTATCATCAATAATGAACGGAATCCAGTAATTGTCGAGAATCGACTTGCCGAACGTGATTGAGTATTCGGGAAGAATCGCGTCCGTCTGTCGCCCATTCATTTATCGAAATAAGTAAACTTATTTAATTTACGATGTGATATTCGAAATAGCTGCAAGAAGACAACGATTTGGGGACGTGCATTAATGATCTCGTAACTCTGTTGGCAAATTCAAGAAATTCACGAGTGTGTCGCTTCCAAGAGAGTGAGAGAGAATTAGAGAAAAAGAGAGGCGGGGAAAGTGACAGAGAAAAGTTTGTCCAACGTTTTCCGTTAAGTAACAAACAAAACGTTAAGATTCCAAGGAGCGACTTGGAAACTTTGGCGCACGAATCTGTACTTTGCACTCGCTTTGCTTCTTCGTTTCTCGCTGGAGGAGGATAATTAGACGAAACGACGAACGAAGGGCGGGAGACAAAATCGCTTCGCATATATTTTAACTTCAAAGAACGCGACACGACGAAGTAACAGCAAGGTATAACAAGGCGGAAACTAGGTGGATCTTCGGGACTTTGCGGAATATCACCGCGCAAATATTGTCGGAATAGTCGAAAAATCGGAAATGGAACGAGCAATGTCGGATTTGTGAAAATGTGTTTCGGTGCTCTCTCGAACTTCGGAAAGGATTACGTGAAAAATGCATGACGCTACAATCGTTTTCGCGCGCGCATACGGATGGATGAGACCGGCGCTCTCTCTCTCTCTCTCCTCTTTTGGGAGCCGCATTTCCTTTTTTTTTCCCCCCCATCCTGGTTTCCGCTTCAACGATCTGTGCGACAATTATCACGAGGGACGAGGAGGAAATACGAGGGGCGATGGAGTCGGAGACTCGCAGGGTTGAAGGGAAAGAGAGGTAGACGTGGAAAATGAATTCGTATGCGTAGTAAGGGTGTACGCCGGCGCCGCCGTCGCCACCGCCACCGCCACCGCCGAAGAGAGATATTGATAGAGCCGGTGCAGTTATTGGGAAAACGTGCCTCTCAATATTGCAGTCTATAATTGAACGCCATTGCCACGTCAACGGAAATAGAATAGAAATTGCTATGGAAATGGCTGCGCCGTGCAGCGCCGCGCCGGCTCGTCCTTCTTCGATTAAGTGCGAGCGTGCTCGTGGCCAGGTCGGTTGCCGTGTTATTGGTCTATCCAAACTTTCGCAATTTTTATAATAACGCTAGAACAAAGCACAACGTATATATATATATATATATATATATATATATATATATATATATA
>NW_012130091.1:3091083-3095487 GCF_000143395.1 Atta cephalotes
ATATATATATATATATATATATATATATATATATATATATATGTGTGTGTGTACGGCGAAACTTTAAAAGATCATGTCTCAACGCAGCCGTGAATAAAAAGCACAGTTTCCCGAAGAGCGTTTTCTTTTCGGCCTCGTAAGATTTCTTAAAGCAATCTTTAGGTATCTTTTCTTTTTTTAACTTCTTATCCACGTCTATATCGTTCTCTTTCTTTCTGTTTTAGGTAAGTCAACATCCTTACACGGAAGGGAAATCGAATTTTCTCCACGATAGTATCCGAGCGGAAAGCGTAAGTAGCGGTCTTTGAAGGCCATGTTTGCTATACGCCATTGTCGTAACAATATTTGACATGAAATTTAAACCGTTGTTTACGAATAAAAATTGTTGCTAACCGGTGATGCGAAATAAAATTTAACGACAGAACGTTACGACCCACCTCGAAAAATACATCGTGTCGGCTGATAGTGGTTGATCGGGGAAAATTCGCCGCTCGCGGATGAAAAACTGGCGTCGTAGCCATTGGCTGTAAACAAAACATGGAGATAATTCGTTTCGTCATCCAGACTACCGATATATCTCGCCATTTTTTTTTACGGAGTACCATCGATCTATAATACTATCGGTATAACAATGACATTCGTTCACACACTGATGCTTTTTCTTTTTTTAAGCGTAGAGAAGCAATGCGTGAGATTAAATCGCACGTGTGTAACAGAAGCATAAAACGTTACAACTAAGTTATGTTTGATTTATTGTATCTTGTTTATGAAACGAGAAATATATATATATATATATATATATGTATACGAGAATCCTTTGTCTCTCTGATGCTCTTAATGCACATTATCTTATTGACATGGATAACGAAATCGTCTTACCGGGAATCTCCTTAACCTCTCGCTTTATTTCTCCCTTTCGTCCTCTTTCGATCGTAAAATTGTTCCGCCAAAGAGGTCCACGGCAGTTTACCGAACGATCGTAACTGCTTACCTCGGCTAGAGAATTTTCCATCGACGAGGAAGGACGCATATACAGTGCTCGTCCACTCCCTTCGATACTTTAACCGCGCGAGTCCACGCGATTATCGCTTTTCTCGGTCGAATAGACCAGTCAACCGTCAGCCGGGTCCTTCCGTTTTACTCCGAGATCCTTCAAGAGGAAGGAAAATTCGAAATAAGCGCGAGAAAAGCGCGACCGGAATATGCAACGGTCGAGAAAGGAAAATTTCCGCTTCCGTGTTGCGCTACGACGACGGCTTCGCCGAAGGAGACTAACGCGCAGAATTGAATTCGTTCTTTTTGCATCCTTCGAGATGAGATTTCGTTCCGTTCTCGGGGCATTCGAAGAGTAAGAGGATCTTTCGGGGAGCTTTCTCGCTATTTTTCTTGCTTAATAGCGGCGCGTCATTTCCGCTAGGATGTTCAATCCCATAGCGAATACATCATCTCGCACTTTAATTACAAATCTTGCTGCCGTTTTTCCTAAGCTTTTGCGCAACTAACTAACTAAGATAATCGGATCGACAATTTAATATTGTCTGATATGTCTATTGGCAAGATACATATTTGCGCATTATTAAAAATAAATGTGAGAGAACAATACGATGAGAATCGCAAATGAAACCAGGTTGGCCGCGATAATATTCCTTTATCTTCCGAATGGTGCGACCTACATTAATTCAAACGACCGCGGGGTAAACGCCAATATCGAAGAATCTCTTCGTGGTTCAAGCGGCTCGTGGAGACGCGGCAAATCGAATGCGCATTTATATTGTTCGTACGTCCTGGAATTTCCAGGAATTTCCCATTTTGCGGATGATCTTTAATTGACCTCGCTGCATTTCTCAATAATATAATTTGCATCGATGTCACATACATTATTATGTTCATGAATGCACGTAAATATGCATGTAAATATGCATATATGTATGTACATGTATACGGGAGAGTACGTGCAAAGTTTATCGAGGCACCAAGTTTTTAGCGAAATCAGAAAGTGTCGCTTACGAGATTTACGACTCGCCCTGCTGACGTCACTTAAGCTATTTTTGATAAAACAAATTGCAGGCAAATCGAAACAAATCGCAACGATTTATTGGTGAAAGAAAGTGTGTCGATTACGCTTGCGCAAAGTAAGTATCGTTGAACTTTATATACGTGATTGAATCATTATTATTAAATATATCTTGTAGATTGATGACGTTATTATCAACGATGTTGTTGACATGGAAATCTTTAGATTACAACAATATACACTCAATGTTATAGATCGCGATGGCAAAGTTGGCGGATGGCTTTGCTTTCAATTTATAACCCGCTTTCCTACAGCTGAAACCAGCTTTGCTCGTTCGTTAATCGCGAGGTTCATTTAATTACGACGAAATGTTAAACTTGGACGTAATTGGGAGGACTGCGCCACTCGGATGGCGACGCTTCTCTCTCTCTCTCTCTCTCTCTCTCTCTCCCTGTTTGTTCTCTTTGTTGGGAATATTACACAGTCGCGTTTTACCTGCGAGAGTCTGCGAGAGAATGTCGTCCCTCTGTCTCTCTACAGATTTAAAACGGAATTTTCAATCTCTCCAGAGATTTCTATAGAGATATAGATGCCTCAGAATATTTTATTTAAAAGGTGCATTTTTATATGCTTTTTTCTTTTCCTAGTGAGCACCATTTTGACAACTTAGTCGATAAACCTAGTCGCTATTAAAAAGTGCACATCTTCTTATTTTTCTTATACTTTTACTCTTTACACGTAGATATGATATTTCTACGATTTCTAGATTTCTGCGTTAGATTTTAGGAAAATTAGATGTTTATATACTCGATGACTACTAATACATCTTTTTTCAGTACATACGCAGTCAATACGCAAGCGCACGGAAAGCGCGCATTTTGCGGTATCCCATCGACGGAATATCTGCGATTCTAGGATAGAAGGCATTCTCTCTCTCGGCATCACGTATATGTGCATGATTGCATTCGATGGCCTGAGGTATTCCAATATTAGAACGGCAATGAATTAATAAAGGCTAATCCATCTGTTAAATAAGAGAGATTTCTTCCAATTTCTTTTTCTCCTAATATCTATTTAGCTTCTGCGTCTTCCCATGGCATGGATTAATAAAAGAATAAAATTAATAAAATTTCAATTCGCTTGTGCATCGAACATGAAGATGTCCTCGTTACGTTGGAATTATAGTTTCGTTGGCAAACAGCCGGCGCGGCGGTTAATAATCGATGTGCGACATACAAATTATCTGGAATCTAATCGATGAATATCCATCCTGGCATCCTGGAATCCTTATTCGTGCGATGTATCGTGTCAAATCTTGTTCCTGCAAGGATGCGATTCTACGATCCTATTATTTTCTATAGGAATTATTTGACAGAACGTATTGCTCGTGATTACGACTGCTATTCAGAGAGTCTTGGCGGCCATCGTAGGTCAGGCGATTTTCATTTAGACTTCCGGACTCGGCAGGAATTCCGCCGCCATTGCCTCTGGAATTTATCGTAAACGGAAATATTTCCGAGACGGGATGCGAGGGTTATTAATTCCCGGGTGTGTACTGTTAATGCATCCCGCGAACGTCCTGTGTGTGACGTAGTTGATTACCAATAACGTTCCGCTGCTATTAGTTGTATTTTATCTTGTGGTAATAATTAATATTACGAGTCGACATAATCCACTACACGCGACGCAATAAACGATTCACGTAATAAATGGCGTACGTATGTATGTATATGTGTACGTCTCTACGTGCGTCATAACAATCAATGGGCAAATTATTTACGAAAACACTTGCGAATCTGTGCTGTACGCTCGGCAATAATTTGATATCGACGTGGTGCGTTTAACAACGCCCACTAATTAAATTAAGGTGGTCGTTTGCGTGAGATAATGCGACGATACACTCAGAAATGAAATGTTTTAAACATATCTGGGTGCTTTTAGAAAATTAAAAGTCTTTTTAAGTTTATACGTACCTACGTGGAGTATATAAATTTCGAGTATGCGAAATCACTCCGAAAGAAATTTGTTCAAGTCTGTTCCGATTTACTTTATGAAATGAGATTTATCTTAGAAAAGTGTGAAAAGAGAGCAAGATAGATCGATTGCATTAGCATCCGAAAACCTTCGTATACATCTGTGGCTTCCGTGCTCTATGCATAAGATGCATTTTTCATTTAGATTCGTATGCTTTCTCGTAGCATTCTGGTTAGCTAGTTGAATTTCGTGCATTCCGCGATTTTCTCGATTCTTTAAAACGAATTGAAAATCATAATTTTCCCGCGAGCGAAATTACCCGAAAGGCATTATCGCGTTTTGGAACATCCTCTTCGAGAGAGAGAGAGAGAGAGAGAGAGAGAGAGAGAGAGAGAGAGAGAGAGAGAGAGAGAGAG
>NW_012130091.1:3095507-3097394 GCF_000143395.1 Atta cephalotes
GAGAGAGAGAGAGAGACGAAAATTTTACATCTATTCGTATATGCACTCAATATGAAATGCGTCAATTGGCACACGCATACGATAATTTTTTTCTCTGAAAAAAATTCAATTCGTTCACCGTGTGATTTTTAGGTCCATAAAAAAAAAATCGTCGTGAGTCTGTCACGACGCTAGAATTATTCCCGGTACGAGGATAAAAATTAAAATCTCACGGAAATGCTCGGCAAAATTGAATAAATGGTCGCGCGAGAATCGCACGTTGAGGAAGAGTATTAGAGTAGGTACAACTACGGGTTATACGACGACGACAACTATGATGGGCGACGAGCGACGAGGAGTAAGAGGGGCGATTAATTTTCTTGCTATCTACTCCACCTTTACTTCTCGACCTCCTGGGAGCTCCTTTTATACCTTCCCCCTTTTTCGTTTACTCTCCTTGACGCGCAACGTCAACTCTCATTCTTTACATCCTGCTCTTTAAAACCGATAAACACATTTGCTCGGGACCTTCTTGGTCTGACGATTACCGGGAATGCGTCTACGGATTACCGGTAATGCGATAACGAATTAAATTCAGTGGGAAAGGCCTGGTAATGATCAAAGTGCACGTCTCCGAGGAAGTTTATTAATAACGATGTAAAGAACCGTGAACGTCTGAGAGCGTTTAGAGCGTCTGAATATTTATATATTCAAATTTTTGTTATCTGTGACGTGATTTAAAATATGAGTCCAAGATCACAGTGAGAGTTAGATTCTCGACTTATCGTTCTCAGCTTATCGTTTTACTACAAACATTGTAATCATCGGCTTGAGTCAGCGATTTTCTTCCGAACCATTCTGTAACATTTAGAATTTTATCGACTGATCGATCATCGTCTAACGCCATTAAGAAACGGCATGTAAAGATGCAAAGAAACGAAAGGGAGCGGTGCAAAAAGATCCATTAATATCAGCTGCGACAGAAAGGTCGTCTTTTACGATTATTTATTTTATCCTTTTCCACGCTTTTGTAGTTTTTTTTTGCTCATATAATAAAACTCAAATTTTATACGCCCGATCGATTCTCTCCTTCGTTTACGATGCTCGAACAATTTCAGCGAATAATTTTTGTGAATCGTGCGAGAAGGTTCGCATTCGTATTTCCTTTTTTTCTCGGAAGAAAATTTCTCTCCGCTGGTCTTTGTAGAAAATAGAGGTCGAGAGTCGTTGCGATTCGATCGAAATTGAAAGATCGTGGCGAGGTTATCGCTCTCTGTTCGTACGTTTCACTGCGTGTTTCACGTTCGGTTCTGCGTTTGCCGCGCAAGAAGTCCTCAACTTGGTTCGTGCGTTCTCTTATACGGCCACCCACTTACAGCCTTAAATATATTTACTTACCACGGTCCGGCCCATACCTGTCCACCAACACTCGAATACGCCCAACGCAGTATCCATATTCTCTGGAACGCTGCATCTCGTGATCGCACATATACAGCCGCACGCAGGTGGCCCCTTATATATACCTGAATACGGCTACGTCTAGCTAGTAATATCCCTGGAGAGCCATTGGCCATCCGACAGTTATGATCCGTTCAACGTCTCCTCGCGCACAGGAAGCACGCCATTTCAGTGACAATATCGCTACAATCCACGTGGGATCGTAATTTTTAAATGTTCATTTCAACAGACAGATCAGGAGTAACGTGATAATTCAACAGCGATTACGTATATATAATGTTTTCGACAGAACGTTAATCAAATTAACTATAAGAATCTTATTTTTTAACCGTATGTCATATAATTAGGAATTAGATGCCTATACCGGTCGAAGCTGGATCTTAAATTATATATATATATATATATATATATATATATATATATATAATACAATATATATAANATATAANA
>NW_012130091.1:3107917-3111442 GCF_000143395.1 Atta cephalotes
TAATAAAGTAACTTTTACTTTTTAACCGTTTTAACTTAGTACTATAATTAAGTAAGTTAAGTATATCACTACCGTACGACGACGTGATATTAATTATATATATATATATATATATATATATATATATATATACAAATTCACAATGAATTGTTTAAAGCATTAAAGATCCAGCTTCGACCGGTACAGGCATTTAATTCCTAGTCTAATTAATTATGTTACTTTGTCTGCGTATTTTCGAATATCCAATTTTACAAACGTGGACACAACTTTGCAGATCTGCCCCGCAAACAGCTTCTCCTACGAAGCTTTTCGGACGCAAGCGTCCGAAGTCTATCACAAACGCAAGATCCCTTGCAAGGCAAACCCTTATGAGTATCTAGCTTGTTTTACGTAGAGAATGTCTGCCTCTGCAAAACTGTACAAAGTTACAGGCTCTACCTGCTACTCGCTGCCAAGCCTGTGAACGCTCTCAGAACCGGTCTTACTGCACTACGATCGTTTCTCCGGTACCTTATAGATCATTCGTGAGTCCTGCTGTCGAAGAAGACGCCGCGATGCACGCGTTTCTTCAGCAACTGAATCCAATCTCTTCGTGGAAATCTCGCCACAAAATCCAATCGGATAACTGGACAACCGGATGACTCGAACGATTTACGAGAAATGTTTTATGCAATTGATATCGCCCCTCGTGATATTGTAGATAATGTAGATATGGTAGAGAGAATTTTAAACAACATAATTCGAGGATTAGCCGAACTGTCTAGTGCTCTACAGACGAATTTCGTGTAATCCCTTCGATAGGATTTAATGTTTTGCGGTAGATAATAACGGTTCACAGAAGTTTGTATTTGCGATAAGTTTATGACAATGTATAGAAGTCGAATGAAATGATCTTAAAATGATTCACAAAATGATGCGATAAATATATAGGAAATATATTTAGAATTTTATTATAATTTTATTCATTTTACATACAAAGAAATAAATCACTCGTAATTGATATACAACACAAATTTTTCATCATACATTTAATTTACACTTTTATGAAATATACAAAATATTAATATAGAAACTTTTATAGAAACACAAATAATTTAATTGTCATAAATAATCTGACCAAACTGATATCGACAGAATTTAAAAGAAAAAAACTTGTCCTAGTTTTTAACGTGATAGGTTGGATTTCCTAATGACCACTGAAGGCATAGCTTAACGTTCAATGACCTTGCTTACTTATATTATATGTAAAATTTACGTATCAATAACGTTCTAGAGATAAGAGCATAAAAATAAATATTATGTATGTATAGGAAATATGTAGAGATCTGAAAGAAGATGTAAATAACGAAGTTACGATAATGATGTTGCCAATCTGCGACTCTAAAAATATTCAATCGTAAATATTTATGTAGTATAATGTTGCATAATATGTATACAAATATACGAAAGTATGCGGACGATAGTATAAACAGTTTTTACATGAATATGCAAAGATGATAAGGTAAAAATAAAAGGAAACTGACTATAATAGCATAACTTATCAATTATTATGATTATTAGTATTCTATAATTAAAAAAGATTATACATACATGTAAAAAGAGTTCTTGTTACGTTTATTACACTATTGTTTTTTGTTACATTTTTGACACTTGAAATATTTTGTATAGCGAACGGATTTTAGATACATCATGTCAAGTTACAGACGCTTGTAAATCATATATTCACATGCATACATACATTTAACGCGTGCCATAAATGCCACATGTGTCTCTAATACATCGTACGAGTCTTGGAGATATTCGATTAATGCAGCGAAACTGGCGAAATCTCGCAGAGTGCCTGCGAATTTCCGCGAAGGATTTCGCACAGTATTGTAACTAGGTATCGAATAGAATGAAAAGGTGATTCAAGTTGAATAACGTATGAGCCTCGGTGCCGTGCCTTGAAATGACAATCGACTTACTTTCCGTTTAACACATTAATGACGATATGTCGATGCGCCGCCCGTCGCATTATAAATTTTCGATTCACTCACTTAACAGCCCCGTTGAATTTAAGGGGGAGTGCAGCAGCAGGGTTACGTACAAAGCTTGCGACTAAAGCGTATTATGCCTAGCGGAGGAGATATCCGATTAGCAGAGCCAGCGAACCGTGCAAACCTTGTTGAAACTCTCCTCCCGCGTTCTCATCTTTCGGTATCTTACGTACGTGTGCCGGCAACGTGCCTACGTAAATATTTATATTCCTACGGCGAAGTAGTCTCTCTCGTTGCCGTTAAAATTTTCGTGTGCCAGCAAGAAATCGCAAAATTATATGGTGGATTTAATAGTCGTGCGCGTACGCGTCTTACATTTGACGCGCGTTAGTCTTGAAATAAGAGTCCAATCGCTATGCAAAAATTCTCCTCCGACAAAGTATCTCTTTTCTCTTGCAAAACCTTTGTGTAAATTCGCACGGGCGAACTTGCGAACGATACATTTTAACGTCGTCTTTGAAACGCGTTTGGAGATAGATTAAAGTCGCATAATTGACGAACATAGTAGTTGGTAGCCACGACTTCTTTTTTCTTTCTTTCTTTCTTTCTTTCTTTCTTTTAACGTGATCTCCTCTCTTTCTCGTTACAGGTACACTAAATCGAGTTGACCTCTTGAACTTTGTAACTTTGTTGGGAGTTTACTCGAATTAGCCGTAACCGCCACGAGAAGACTTCCTCTTCGAGTGCACGATTTCTTCGTCGTATTATATTTAATTTCCTGTCGCTCAGCGTCTTTCTGCATAGCGAAAAAGAGAGAGAAGGGTAACTGAAGCGCGTAAATATGACCGCTATGATAGTGTAAGAAATGTATTTAATTTCCTGTTTAGCCACGTGACATTTCTGCAACATTTCCTTCTCGACTCCTCTCGAGGGGATGTCTCGTCTAAAACCGGTCCGCCACCGTCGCTTCTTCTCATACGGAATCGAATATTCGTCGAGATATTTGTGTATATTCAAATTGCGCTTTTCCTCAGCTACCGAAGAGTCTTGAGAAGCAAATAGAAGCGGGTGACATTGTTAATTCGAGATTCGCTTGTTATCTTCCGAAAGAGAAATCGGTGCTATCAAGAGTTCGGTCACCTTTGACTCTCACGCGATAGAGGTAACGTAGTTTATTCCCGACGATAGCGCGTCGATGACATTTTGCAAAATTTTACCGAGTTGTTTGTCAGTCCGTTGCACCATTATAATACACATGATATTATATTACGCACTCGCACGTAATAATCTTGCGTTTGAAAATTTAGAGTATTGCGTTTCAAAGCCACGCGTATGTGTCTCGATGACACATTTGTACGTTACAACAATATGTGTACGTATGGCTATGCATAATTACGAAATACGACACGGTGATTTAATTAATTCGCATAACATTCGCGTATACAAAGTTTCCAAGATGCTTTACACACGAGCGGACGCGCGCGCTCGTGTGTGTGTGTGTGTGTGTGTGTGTGTGTGTGTGTGTGTGTGTGTGTGTGTGTGTGTGTGT
>NW_012130091.1:3117915-3122278 GCF_000143395.1 Atta cephalotes
CGGACGCGCGCGTCGTGTGTGTGTGTGTGTGTGTGTGTGTGTGTGTGTGTGTGTGTGTGTGTGTGTGTGTGTGTGTGTACAACGGCGCCTATCTGCCGTCACCTAATATGTGCATTTCCGGGAGATGGCACAGTGGAACGAATATACGTTGCTTACAAGACAGTTTCAAACGGCGTTTCAAACTCCTTAAATATACACAATGAAGAACGATATTTAATTTACCTATTAATACACCAATAATCTATTTTCTCGAGATACCGACGGTATATTCAACAGCATATTCACGAAGCTCTCTCCGTGAGCGGTTTTTATTTATTTTTTTTATTTTATGAAAGATACTTGCAAATTCATGCAAATAAATACGCGAGACGTATTATTTCCGAAGTGACCGATTTATCGGACGCCTATCGTCATTGTATGTTTGGCGGGGTAAAAAGTGGATGGGTGGGGGGGTGGCGTTTTAGATTTTTTAATCGGCGCCGCGATACTTTTGTTCCCCTTTTTCGCGCTCACATTGAGTATGATCGCGTGCACGCGGATCCATTCCGAATTTCATCGCAGCTTTCAGTCGACCGTGGCTATGGATCATTTTTTTCTATTTCGCCGCTCGTTGCATTCTTCTCGTGCGCAATATCATGCTCGTATTCGCCAAACGGCCGGCTGCATCCGTCAGATAAGCCACGTATACTCGTATCGACATTCGTAAGTGACGGTTCGACGTCTATCGCTGGCGAACAAATGACGCGTCGCGGAAATAATGAATAAAAAATCAATGAGGACTTTTCCTTGAAATTTGACGATTTGAAAAGAATTCTCCAGTCATTTGCGTATCTATCGTGTATCATATTGATAAAGACCGAGGAGGGGGGGGCCACGTAATATCGTCCGCCGAGATTAAAAAAGTTATTGGCTAACCGAACGGGATTCGATATCTTATGTATTGTCGATGGACAGTCGAATCAAAACCGCTGATTAATGTACCGTAATTCCGAATCGTGGTAAACAATTGGCTATAATTGTAAAATAAATCGATAATGTTGACCACTCGCTGGGTCCAACTCGGATTTAGACGACGGCGGACAGAGGCAACGTACAGAGGCACGATTTAATGCCATAGTCATTTACAAACCGCTTGTATCATTTCCAAAGAGAATATCGCGTCGATAACGCGTGTGTTACGAGCAGGCTCGGTAATTATTATTAATTAATACATTGTACACGTTTCTCCGTATAATTATGAATCACAGCAGTAGCGAGCGCTTTGCATACGAAATTACAGGGATTCTTTTACGTTTCAACTTTGAATATTTAAAAGACCTTGTGCTCTCACATGGTAAGAACATTAAAAATAGTAAAGTAAAAACATTCTACGAATACGTATTAATTACGCGTATTAACGTTATGCGTGTTATTTGCGAATCGTGATTAAACGCGAAGCAGTGTATATATTTTTGGTATGTGACGCTCGAAAGGGAGTTCCAGCCGCGGTAATTATTTATTCAACTGATTTGACAGTGACAGAATATGCGAGTACTCGCGCATGTGCATCCATAAACCGAGGGTGCATATAGGGGTGGTGGATAATACGGGTCGCTTTGACGTAAAATTCGCTCGTTGGAAGTTGATGACAGTCTGGAACCGTCACGGTAGAAACGACCGTGATTGTTTACGATTAAAGCAAAAGACTTTTGTATTGCTCCTGAATGAAATCATGAAACACTCGCTGAACAAAAGTTTGAGAGATAAAACGCTGAGATTACGCGATATAAAATCCAATCTTCAACAATTCCTACTTTGACAAAATGAATTAGTAACTCAGTGATGAATTTATCTAAGAAATAAAAACAGATAATGAAAAATTATAATATAAAATATATTAGATATATATATAATTATTCTATAATATATATTTATATGTTTTTATTATATCGTAATTCTATTTCTTATAGAACAATAAGTTTCAAAAATCAATTCTTTTGTTTCCCGACGCAATACGCAGTGGCACATTTCGTATTTACAAAATTAAATCGTTATGACACCGGTGGAAACGGAATAATTAAATCTGCTCGGTATCCACCGTGGGACGTACGAGTGTATAGCCATATGTATTTTATAAGGGTACCGCAGAAACGATACGAGCGTAAATATTATGCGCGGGGATGCTATAGAGCCTCTGGTAATAAAACAGAACGTGTAGAATAGCAATACGGGGACATTTGCATGCACGAAAAATAGAATATTAAACGTATCTGTATTTGTTGCCAGTTGGCTACAGCACGTGCAACTATTGTATTAACTATTTCCATTTTCTTGTAACTGAAATTTTATCGATTTTAATTTTACGGTCGAAGCACCACATTCGTACGACGTAAGCTTTCTGTTGTGACCTCTTTGGAAATCTCGTATACAACCAGCTCCCACGTATATATTTTATATATATATATATATCGGCTTTATTAAATCTCGCCTTCTATTAAATCCCGAATTCTCATTCCCATCTTTATTTATTGTTGTATTATATTCGCGTCGCATCGGTGCGTTGTAAAAGTTATTCGGTTCATCCGATAGTGTTGCACGTAATAAAATCTAAAATACAGGCGAGATAAGCAAGATCAGAGAGGCAGAATTTTTTCCCGCGTGTTGGCAGAGTAACATAAACGAGACGTGAAAAAGCTTTGCAGCTAAACATCGAAAAATAGAACGAAAAAGTTTGCGGTGCTATCGTCAATAAGGATCGGTTTATCAACATAAAGACAGAATGGGGTTAATTAAATTCGGCTTAATTAAATTGATTGAGGTAAGGTTCGACATGTTGCAGCGAGGAATGCGTGTGACGGAAAATTTGAGTCTTTGCAGCAACGCAGCTTTATATATATGTATTTTCTCGCTAAAATATATAAATATATAAATAGGGAGATTGTGGAATCTCTCTTCTTTTTTTACATCGCGAGAAATCAAATACACTTCGCGAGACGTGTAGCTCGTGCTTCAATGCGAATCAGCTTCCGCCAGGAATATTGCGGATGCACATATATATATATATATATATACTTTCGACGATGCAGTTGCTATTCTATGGCACAGCAATGTATCAGTTTTTCTTTTTTTTTTTCTTACGAAAGGGTAAACTAAACCCTTACCGCGCAGCGCGGTTTGGCTCGACGCGGCGAGTCGTCGAATCGAGCGCGAAACATCGATTCTCAATTTGGCAGTGAGCAGAAAAGCGGAAAGAGCGTCTCCTCTCTTCTTCAATCCCGCCTCATATTCCTCCCCATCAGTCCCATGCCGATCCCTCTCGTTCATTCCTTCTTCCTTGTCCATCGATTTAAACGTCACTCAGCCATGACATGGCTTTACTCGCTTACTCACAGGAAGAAGGGTTTTCTACATCTTCCTTCTGCGATTCTCTCTCTCCTGATGTACCTTTCTTCTGTCTGCGATTCCACGATCTTTTCTGCTACATTGTTTTCCATTTTGGTCTCTTTTTTTGTGCGCAATCCCCCCCGTCATTGTATATGTATTTGATAGAATACGAGATGTAAGATTTTTCCATCGTGTCATATGTAAGAGAATCACATAGGATGTAACGACAAAAGAATGGAAAGTGTATGGCTGGCTTTATAGGAAATTTATTTCGAGATTATTCACTCTCCTAATAATTCGCAATTCTAATCTCTCAATTGGGCGCTGCACTACTAATTGGCTAATTAACGCCCAGCTGCAAACCGCAGCGAATTGGTCGATCCAGACTAGTCTTGCGGTGAGATGTTCGATCTGCGGGTCCCACCACCTACTTGTGCATGTACGTATTGATTCTCGTATAGAGAAATATTAGGAATATTTCAGAAATTTGATAATTAAAGTCGGAAATTATATTTGAATTGCTTTGTTTTTACTTTATTACATCGAATTTAATTTAAGAGAAATTATATGTTTTGTCAAATGATTCTTGCATCAATTGTATTCTCCTGTTATTTCAAACGTTTTGATTTATGCGAAAGCATGTGAGAATACAATCAGTATCTAGAAATGCCTATACCAGTCGAAGCTAGATCTTTAATACTTAAATAATTTATTGTGAATTATATAAATAAATTTATATAGGGTATTTCTGAAATAACGCTCACTAATCATATAATGCTATTTCTAATAAAAAATTTAATCGAAAAGTCTTTTACCATTTTGCAATTTTCGCAATAATTAAGGACACATTAATTTCTAAAGGTAAAGCTCCTGAAGTCAGCATGCGATTCAAAATCAATCGGCGGCCTGGCGAAATGTGGCAAAATCAGTAGTCACACACACACACACACACACACACACACACACACACACACACACACACACACACACACACACACAC
>NW_012130091.1:3128725-3141143 GCF_000143395.1 Atta cephalotes
ANGAGAGAGAGAGAGAGGAAGAAAGAGAGAGGAAAAGGCAAAAGAGCTCAAGGAATGAAAAAGGGACCTAAAGGTCGACCGGTCCTGCCCCCGGTGCTCGTGCGACGAGTATAAAAAAGAAACATTATACCACATTCGCGCATATACTGCCGTTTCTGAACTTTATAATAAACCAAAGAGCGTGCGCGCGCGTACTTTGCTCCGAGGCGAGAGAAAAAGATAAATAAAAAGGTAACATGTAATCTCAGCGTGCTACACTCAAATCGTTGAATTAATTGTCAGCACCGTTGGTGGCCGACGCCAAGAGAAAATTAATAGTATAACGTTAAGAAGAGAAGACGGAATCAATGGAATCAGAAGAAGTGAATAGGAAGGGAATTGGCAGTGATTTATAATTAGAGAGACATAATTTATCCTACACACGGAAAAAAAAAAACATTTGATTGAATTAATTGGAATTGCGGTGGAAAATAAACGATCCAGAATTCTAGTTAAGCTTTTACTATTATAGATTTCTGGTTAAGTCTATCAGAATTCTGGTTGAAATAAACAAAATCTATTATAATAAATTTAAGTAAACTTAAATTAGAATTCTGGATCGTTCATTTTCCATCACAATTCAGTTAATTCAATCAAATCTTTTTTTCCGTGTAGGAGAAATAAAATACGTTTTATTTTATTATATACATAAAATAAAATAAATTAGTTTTGTCAAGAAAACTTGAAAGATTGAACCTCTGAATTTCGTGATCGAAATAGGATATTCATCGCGCATAAAATTTTTTTGAAAAATTGGCGACATGACATCTGCGCGATTTACGTTCTTGTAAGACGGGTTAATCTGGCTCTCCTCTCGGTGGACGCAAACGCGGTCGATATCGCATGTCCACGACTGTCGCGAAAGACGAAAGACCGTAGAATCTTGCGGCCTGCGGAAAAAGAAGCACAGGAACAGTAGTCTTTTCATGTATAATGCATGAACGACAGGCGCCGGAGGACTTGCAACGACAATTACAACGCCGAATTATCCATGAGCGGATACACGCTGCAGATCGAGTATTTTTCACGTAAATTATATGTCTACCTCGTTTAGACCGTTCCAGTCGACGTTCATTCGAAGCGATAGATTGACACTTGTCCGGCTTTCTTTCTCCTTCCTCGAGTCCTCTTTAATCAGATCTTCGATCGATACTCGCGGAAGTGCGATATTTTTCTTACAAAGTGTCATTTTCAAGTCTACTAAACTGTTACAATCATTCTTGCAGAATTGTAAGAAACTCGTAAAACTTACATAACATGTTCTCGTAAAACTTGTAAGAACTTATGACTAATATTCTATTTTTATGCGTCTATTTTATCGACGTACGATTATTATCTATGAATAAATATCTATGAATTTCTTATAAATTTTATGACTAGTAAGCTGTAAACCGTAAAAATATTGTATAAAGGTAAGCACTGAAAAATTCTTACAAGTCTTACAAGAATATGTTACGAGTCTTATGATTCTGCTTAGAATTTAGGCGTAAGTTACAAATCACAAGCGAGGTTTGAACGTTTTATTCTTTACAATTTCCTTTTTTTAGAAACATAATTTCTGCGGCAATAAGGAAACAGCAGGGCGAATCACTAGTGGATATTGTAAGGAATAAATTTTGACGAATCTGGGAGAAACCTGTGAAGGTATCCCTGAGTGAGGGCTTGCTCGGCTTTCGAGACTCCCTCTTTTCTTGATGGTATAAGGTACGACTACTCCGTGAGTCAAGTACGCGGATGAAGATCTCTTCTCTGCCTTCCTTCTATCCTCCTGTTTTTCGTCCTCCCAAGCCTCTTGTTCGGGGCTCGCCGGTTGTGTTAACGAACCAATCGAAAGAAAGGATTTGAATCCGAGCGGAGGATGACGCGAGAGATTCGCATCAAATGCTGCAAATCGTAGCGAGATTAATGAGACGCAAGTTTCCTTTGACACACGTTTGATTTCGGGCAAAGAGAGAAATCTTGTCAAGAGCTAACAAAAGCCGACTCTATGCGTTAGCAAATGCGATTCTGGATGCGCACGAAACGAGCGTTATTATTCCGCGAACAGAATCCGCGCTATAGCAATTAAATTATGCGCTATCGATATATGCTAATGAGACAATGATAAAATCTACACGTCACCGAGATCTAAATACGAGAACGGCGCTTTAATTAGGCTCGCGCTCCGATATTTGGTCAATTACGACATAGTAATTTCGTGACGTTCTAATTGCTCGCTTTCGCGCAGCAACTCGTTATATGTGACCAGTAACATAATCTTCCAACTTATTATGCACCGCACATACGTACAGTTGCTATCCACTATGCGCGTTGCAATCGAAAATGCATTCCAACTCTATCGCTCGATAGAGCTAGAAATGGTCGACGCAAATCTTTCGTCAATGTTTTTAAACGCTATTTACATGCACTTGATGTTGCTACAGCGACACACGCAGTAAGTTCATTCGTTGCATTTTCTTGTGTTGCTCTTGGAAAAAAAAAAACTTTCGTGGGCATTTTCACGTACTTGGTAAACGAATCGAGAACGTGAAGAGTCGCAGAAAACATCTACTCTGTCTTTATCAATATATAATTTCAGTATTTTGTACTTTAAGCGCGTACTTGTACTTAAATTCACAGATTCGTTCGTGAATCACGACGAGACGAATCGTGAGCAGCAAGCGGATTTACAAATGTTTAATTGATACAAATTTTTCACGAAGAATTCTATGAATCAATTCGTTCTACAACGCGAAAATTTTCATGCTAGTAGAATCGCTGAAGTGCGAGATTTATTAACGAATCGAATCAATGTGGCTTCTATGATTCTAAGGCAGGATATCCGCGAAGCCGTTTCCTAAAACGCCATTCGCGAGGAGGATATAACATGGCAAGCGCCGATTTCGTATGTCGTAATAATTCATCGTGTTGCTCAGATTGCAGGGTGCTTTGTATGCGAGACGTTCAATTGGAATCGTCGATGTTATTGGAGGCAACGGTTGTTTCCCGACAAAATAGTGTTCCGCTAGATTTCGTGCCCATAAATATACGCTCGAATATTTCGGCAATTCTACTGCGATTGCAAACTCCTCAATTATCCTTAATTCGCTGATTGAAAACCAGTAAAATGAGTAATAAGAGGTGGTAGCGAAAAATTGTTCGTCTGCAAGGTTGACGTGTTTCCGTTTTTTTTTTTTTTTTCCCTGAAATGAAAGGAAGATCCGACGAAGGCCTCTTCGTAGCGTGGTTTTGTGAATTTCTTAGTTCAGAGTTGAATCTTGAATTTTAGTCGGAGAAGCTCTCGTTGAGGCGAAGGTGCGAAGAGTTGGAGGCTGGTGTCTCCTTTCGTATTGGCGGCGACTCGAGTACGTCTGTCGTTGTCATGAAAATGCAGAAAGCTTTGATTCCCGAGGACAATGCGCTTCGCTGGCGAGTTCTCTCCTCGAGCTAATGAAATTTCATCGACATCAGAGCCAGCATCGTTGTGTTCGCCTTCGGGACTAGCATTCGTGCAATCCTCGAGAGAGAAAGGAAGAGATAGAGAGAGAGAGAGAGAGAGAGATAGAGAGAGAGGGAGAGAGAGAGAGAGAGAGAAGTTCTTTGGCGTTTTCGGCGAGGATGCTCCAGTCGCATGCTCGAACAGAATCCAACTACGTCTTCCATTTTCCGAGATAACATCGCGGTTGACAATTTATAACATGCTAACTATTTGTCACGCACATATTCTCACTCTTGCTTAAATCCAAACGCTTGATATGCTGTATCAGCAGAATAACGAAACAAACACGTCGCAAGACGACCAAAAGAGGAATGGAAACTGAGTAACAGCCGTGCGTTTTAATATAATAACAATCTCGTGTAGAATTAACTTGTGTAGAATAGAACCAGCAAAGTTTCTAGTTCAAAATGAATTAACGAGTAGATTTTTATCAATCAGAATTCCAGTTATTATAATTGAACATCTGGTTATCCCGACAGATAATATAATCAGAATTCTGATTAATATAATCAGAATTTACTGGTTCGTTTATTTTCAAGCAATTCTTAGTATACGATTTTATATTTTTGGCTATGACTTACCAGTGTTGCCACAATGTGCGGCTCGCCGGATCATAGCCAAAAATATAAAATCATATACTGAGAAAGATTTCTGGTTGAAAATAAACAATAGATTCTGATTATATCAAAAGAATTCTGTCGAGGTAATCAGATATTCAATTATAATGACTAAAATTCTGATATGTGATTATAATCTACTGATTAATTTATTTCAAATTAGAAATTTTCCTCACTGTATTTTCTATTTTATGCTAACGAAATAAACATTGTGCGACTCGTGCGATTTCATTTATTTGAAAAGTGCTCTTTAAAATAACTCTTAAAAAAGATTACTCAAGTAATAAATGTTACTTTTTGTGATCCAGGTTTGAAAATCATTCTCTTACTAGTTCGATAACGAATTGTTTTGAGCCAGTGATAAGCGTTAAAAGCGTCGATATAATTATGCTTCGTAAGTGAGAAAGAAACATTGATACTTTAGATTTTATTGTTAAGATTCTCGTGTTGTACTCTACCAGAATTATTTCAATAGCAACTGAAACTCGCGAGTTAATTTCACAAGTTAAGTACACTTTTGCATAGTTTCTGTGCATTAACGGACTCAAAAGAAAACTAGTGCCATTATCGTGGATAAGAATCCTCACATTAGGATGGCGTTAGAGAAATGGCAAATAGAATTATACGAGAGGATCGTTTCGAAATCTCACCGAATTTCGTGTGCAAACCGGATCATTGTGTCGTTGCGCAAACAACGCGCGGTTATCATCAGTGTTTGGGCGCCGTTTCCGGATGAGACATGAGGTGCATTCGCGTAATTTAGCATTAAGTCGATTAATGGCGATCAGCTGATTGAGTTATGAATGTGACACTCACCGCGATAATCTTAATTCGATGGAACATATAGCCGCGCATCGCCAAAGTCTGATGCGGCTTTCATGAAATTTACGTTTCCGCGCTTTTCTTACTGAAACTTTCTTTCGAAGTTCGATCAGCAACGTATTGATCTAAAAAATAACTATTGAAATTGAAATGAATGTTTATAATATATATTCGAGTTTTAATTCGCTTTGCAAAATTTCGGGAAAATGATGTTTTGTTGTAGAGAAATCCTCTAAAAACTCGGGCAATTTTTCATGCAAATTTCGTCCCGATACGTGGAATGTTGTACACCGACGAGAAATTAGGTCGTCCTTTTTGCGGATAATGGAACTTTGCATACACATCTACACGTAGGTACAGTCGCGCATTCACGCATAATTAGCGCGTGTTGCACGAACGCAACGTGATAGTTAGAAGAACATGATAATTATCCGATAGCGATTCACAAAACATCAGGATATTTTTTAAATAGAAAAAGGTGTCATCTTTAAAGATAATTTCTCACATTATTATACTTATATATGTATATTCTGTCGGCGAGCATTTGTATTGCATAATCTTGTGAGAAAACATACGAATGACGTACGTAATGAGTGCTTTCTGTTACTTTTGCATCCCCGGCGGAATGACTGTCGTTTTGCCTCCTCCGAGGTAAAACCCGGTTCTCTCAAGGAGAGATTCTTGAGTCGTTAAACGTGATGATGATCGTGAAATCGTTTTACTCTTAAACGTAGCGCACTCGGAACGCGGTTCGTTAACCCGAATTGCGGCTCGCGAGATTAAGAACGTCGGTTCGGCGGGAATTTTCGCGGTGCCACCAATGCAATGTAGCGAAGAAACGGCGGCGTCTCCGCGTCGAAGGGATGGGAGACGCCGTTCTGCCGTTCTGCGTATACTGTCTTCGTACGTACGCGGAATCTTGGTGCCGGAAGTTGGCCCTGATCCAGGTTGCCGTGGCGTCGTAAAATTTATCGCTTAATTGCTTTCGGCGGACAACGCCGCCCCGATAAGGAATCTTCCCCGATCCTCGACCGACACGGACAAAAGGGTGGCTTCATCGAGATTATCGTCACGTTTCTACCGGTTCGCTAACCACCGTCGCCGCGTCGGTTTCTTTCTGTATCCCTCTTGTTCTCTTTCTCTCTATCTTAACTTTCTTTTCTCACTGAAGCGATGTTCCTGTTTTCTCAACGACCTCGACCTTCTTTGACCACTTCGATTCTTTTCTTTCGCTCATGGACTCGCCTAATACCGCTAATTACCTCGCGATGCGATCGGTAGCTCAGTAAAGGCTAAGATACGACAAAATGTGATTAGAGAAATTAGTCGGTATTAGAGATCGGTATATCGTATATCAATGTATGACGCATACTGGCGCATGCTGGTAATTCTTGCAGCGACGAAAGGGAAGATGTAACCGATTGTT
This sequence comes from Atta cephalotes, assembly GCF_000143395.1. Lineage (NCBI taxonomy): Eukaryota > Metazoa > Arthropoda > Insecta > Hymenoptera > Formicidae > Atta > Atta cephalotes. The sequence goes on from NW_012130091.1 coordinate 3,135,108, forward strand.
ATATAAATATACAATTTATTGTGCAGAGTCGATAAATTTGTACTAACTTTTGAAACTGTTTCTGTTGCAGGTAAGCTATACTACCCCGTAAAGTTACTCTCCGCTGACGTAAGTTACTCTATGAAATAACAAAATTTGTTGAAAGAAGATAAAGACTGCATCAATGGACTATCCGGAGCCCGGAGGGATCGAGAGAGAAGGTACATTAAGCTTTACGCAAGGGTCAAAGTGCAATATTGAACTCCGCGAGTATCGATATGCACGTTGCAGCTGCAAAATTGGCTCGAAGTACGATAGCCTGTTTTGCTCCTCTCTCTTTCTCTCTCCTTCCCTTCCCTTCCCTTCTCTTCGTTCTCGTCCTCGTCGTCGAGCCATCGCTTTAATAAGGTAAAGGCGGAGTCTTCCCAAGCAATTCCTGCCTGTACGCCTAGCATTATTAATATGGTTTCTCTGTGCGATAGTGTATTATGTTTGTTCCAAACCCACCTAGATTCTTGTAGATCCTTTTCAATCAGATCAATCTTGAAAACCAAGAAAATTGCTGCAGGCTTCTTCGGCAGAGAATCGGCAGAGACTGAAAGAACGTATATATAACAGATATATAGAAATACCCCTCGAAGCGAAGATTTTTCGTCAGCATGGGGATGAGCGAGCGTCTAATTATAAATCAGTTATTGGTCTCGGCGAGAGGTTTTGGTATTGCGCACTTTTCCTCGTCGTAATTAAAGTCGCAAACCGCATCGCATGTTCGTTGCTGCATTAGCAAAAATTTCCATCATCGCCGTGCGCTTCCGACTTTAGTTGCCGTTTGACTTGCGCTAATGAAATATCGCGCTACATTAACGTAGCGCTGGTACTGCTCTGCTACCATTCATTTGCATAAAGCGAGAACGCGCCGCGTTCTCGTAGTCGAGAATGATTTAATTCGGGTATCAAGGCCGGATGCGGGAACAAACGCTTTGTTACCGCTACTTTTGGCATAACCCACCGCCCCCTCGCGCTTAGCGTGCCCTCCTCGAAATTGTATTTCCTCAACTTAGTAATTTGTCGTCCTGCCGTGTCCCGCTCGCGCTTGTTTCTTGTTTCTTGCACTTAATTACTTGCATTAGTAGCTCCGCCGTCTTTTAGTTACTGCGAACAACGTAACGCGAAGTTGTTCATTTTGCCTTTTCCTCTCGTCCCCTCTTCTTCAGAGAGAGAGAGAGAGAGAGAGAGAGAATTAATCAAATTTCGAACGAACGCATTTTAGATCCGTTGCACGTTCCTTTATGGCGTTATCGTGGCTTTGTTTTAAGAGCCTGTTTCTATAATTTTGAGCTTCTAATTCTGTGCTCCTTTCTCTCGCTCACAACTCGCTATCCATCACTTGAACACTGATGATGATTTTCTTGACGGATCATGGCTGATCCGCGTCAAATGTAGCTTGGACGAGCAAGCGGAAGATCATTTATTGTCTCTCGAGAGCCGGTTGGCGAAAAGTCTTACTAAGCTGCTGAACTCACACACGATGTAAGACGGGACTAACCCATATTTGCTAACGTGCAAATACGGCAATACTCATCTTCCCACGCCCTTTGCCAAGCGCCTCCCTCGAGATCTCCACGTGGAGCGACAAAACCCAATTTCCACGATCCGTACGCGGCTTAAACGTATTAACGTCGTAGTAAAGGGACGCGGCACATTCTCCTTTCCCCTATGTATATCCCAATTTCCTCCGCATACTCTCGCCGAGTTTCCCCGAGATATTTTGGCTAGAGCTCGACAGATTCGCGCAAATATTTTCCAGCCACCTACGTTTACTTTACAATCTCGATGGCTCGATGGCTCGATGGCACCATGGATGACCATCTTCGGCGTAGTGTCACTCGTAATCCACTTTTTTTGAAATTGTATTACACACTGAAAAAAATTTCTGCTTCTTGGAAAATGGACGAATAAAAAATTTCTGGTTAAATTTATTAGAATTCTTATTTTTATCAGAATAATTATATTAATCATTAATCTATTTATCTCAACTAGAATTCTAGTAAACATAACCAGAAAATTCTGATCCGTTCAGAATTTTTTCTTCAGTGTAATACTACCGCACAATTCAAATTTAAAACATTATATCTCCAAAACTCCTTGAAATAATAGTGTACATATCATTTTTTTGCTTCATCTTTCTTGCTGTGGTATTTTAATTCACAAATTTCGGGAGATGTATTTATATAATCCTGTATATTTATAATGTAAAATGTGCATTGAGAAAAATGGTCTGGTTGGACTAAACATTAATTCTGGAAAATGGACGAATCAGAATTTTCTGGTTAAATTTATTAGAATTCTAGTTGACTGGAATTCTGGTTGATACAATATTTCTGATAAAATCTACCAGAATTCTAGTTATATAATACTTCAACTAAAATTCTAGTAGATCTAGTAGATAGTAATCAGAAAATTCTGATTTATCCATTTTCCACCAGAATTACTGTTTAATCCAACTAGATCATTTTTATCAGTATAATAAGTGCGTATTTCAGTGTTTTTACGTTCATAATTGGCCACATTTAAATCCTTATTTCACAAACTATTGATTAAGATAAAAATTTACAAAAAACTGTTTTATTTAAGTTTTTGGAAACTTTCTTACTGTGATATTTTAATTCGTGAATTTCGAGACACCCTATGTAGCTCTATACTGCGTATTTTCTGATGTATCTTTGACGCAATGAAATATTCTGCAAGAAATACGTGATATTTTAATAAGTAGATGGAATAGATTGAAAAAATATGAAACGTATCGAAAGCGAAATTTTTTTATCGATAGAATATCTTAATATTAGATCGTTCTAACTGTGACTTTTATTTTGTTTGTTATAACTATTTTTGAAAATTATTGGAAGCTCGAATAAAAATATTAACTTGATTCTTTCTCCATTCGGTTTTCATAGTTTCGTCCAATTTCACATCAACTGTGACGTAGCTATTTTATTTCGCGCATGTTTCGTTTTCCAATTCAGGTGTGAGTTTATATTAGGTATATGTACCACACACGCGTGTGTGTGAGAAGACTCCATATATGAGATCAGATCCGGAACTGAGTTTGAACTGATCTCCATTTTCATCATCGAAGATTTGCGACATTCAAATTGAAATTGATGGTAAATTCTGAAATTTAACTACAATCACAGACCATTTTATAACACGTACCGCGCAAATTTATTGAAACTGAAGCGATTGATATTTATATAGTTATTGTATGTAGGAATTTATATATTGGTTTTTGCATTAATTTTTTCTTGTTCTTTTCTAAAGCGATTCATATTTCAGAGTTGTCTTTTATCATTAATGCTGACTATTCGGATCGGAATGGAAGAATGGCCTGGATTCGAAATCGGGACGCGTTGAACTGCATTATGCGATGCGTGGCATATAGCCTATGGGCATAATGCTTTCTTTCATTGCGCCGCAGCTATGTATATACGCGAACTGCACATCGACGTTTTCCTAAACCATCGCCACGTGACGGCAAACTGCCAGGTACGATATTGCCGATGCGCTTCGAATCGCGGTAAGAACGCACCTCCATTTCCACGGAAACGGCAACTTTGTCGTCGAACATAGATACGCATTGAAGGCGTCTTCTTCCCTGAGGCGCGAGAATGAAATCTTCCGCGCAGATTACAGTTTTTTAAATTGAGTAAAGCGTTTGCATCACTCTTGCAAAATTTGTCCAACACTGACATTGTCTTTGTTGTCTTTCCAATCCTGTATTCCAACTTGATTGTTAATACGCATGAGAAACGCGAAAGTTGGAGGGCAAAAATTCACCTAATGACGCAGTGATTTCGTCGGAGGGGATTTCCGAGCAAAAATAACACTTCCTGTGTCCGACTATGGGTTCTTGTCGCCCGTTAAATTGAGTAAACTCGGATTTAATCGAATACTCGGCGGTGCCGCAGCAAGAAATAAAACAAGAGCCAGCTGGGAGGACGATTGAAAACGCGGTTGGTATCTCTTATTGCACCTGCAATTACACTTCGTATTAAATTCGAATTTATGTAATCCGTGATATAACGATATGATCCGCCGCCGAAGAAATCAAAATCGCGAATGAAGGATTTATTCGCGATTGCAACATCGCGCAATCGAAATATATTACTCGACAATAATTATCTAGGCAACATCCGTATTAAATATTCTTGACATTTTTTAGTTAAAAATATTCAGCCTGTCACGTTGCGAAACTTTGAGTAAATACAGCTCTATTTACATTTTATCTGCGGCGAGAGAGCTTTTTATTCGCGGCGGTAGCACATCACGGGCTTGTGTATAAATTTAAATAAGCTCTCCCGTAATAATTTACGGTGCACGGTACGCGAGTTGTATTTCCGGCCCCATTAGGATCTATCTACTTCTGCTCGTCTACAGCAACTAACGCGTATCTCTGATTTCTAAGTAATAACTTCTGTGTTTGACGACTAATGATTAAAGTTTCGTCGCGAAAGATACCGTTGCGTTGACGTTGGATAAATTATGGTTATTGCGCAAAATTCTAATTTAGTATATTATTGACATTATTATTTTAGTCCAATTAAATCTAACCGAAATGATGATGCTTTGATCTTTATTGATATTTATTTTATCTGAAACTTAATCAAAAGTTGTATATTTGTCTTTATGCAGTTTAGTTTTTTTTCTTTTTTTCTTTTTACATTTAGATGTAACCTAACAAGAGTAATCAATTCGAGGAAGCTTGATTTTTATGAATAAAATGAGAAGCCGTGTATCGATGGAACTTAAGTAAACGCTGTACGCGGCGTGCGATTTATTCGATAGAAACGGCAGGCTAACCGGATACTCCTTGTTATTGCGTGACGTGGCGACTATAAAGCCTCGACGAATTACGGCACGGATTTGCCACGCGGCGAAGTAACGCCATGCTTTCTGAAGTAAAACGCGGAAATTCACGCGCCGCGCCGTCATCCGAACGGAATCGACGTACTTACGTATATTATACGCGATTCGAGACGAATCGAAAAATTAACGCGTAAAGGTTGATTTTCTGCAACAAACGGAGGATAAACGCGTATATACGCGCGGCGGTTTAATCGAAATGTTAACGTTAACGTTCATTATAACTTGATAAAAGCGAAAACCACTTCTTTAAAGCTAAATTGCAACTGATCTAATTAAAATTTCACGGGCATGGCAGCTATTAGAGTTGTAACGTCGGAATTAAAATCGTACTTTTGTGAAACGGTGGACACGGACGGCAGAAACGATACGGAAATTTCGACGAACGTGCTTCGTCAATTATCGAAAAGATCTCGTTGTGATTGAGCGACGATGAAAACTTTAATGCACATTTATAGAAAGCAAAATTGTAATCGGAAAACGAATCGTGGCAACAAATAATTAATCCGGCAATAACATATGTATGTATAAGTCGCACGCGAAATTCATTGCATGCGACAAATTGCCAGGGCAAAAAAACTGAACAATGTGCTGGAAATGCATTGTTACACTTGTGTAGGACTTTTTTGCAAGTTTAATTCACACAAGCTCTATATGTCAGCATCAGTTTTAATATTTATAAAATCATATTTTATAAATATTAATTTTTATATGTATACATGTATATATAATAGATACACATATGGTACAGCATATAGAAAAATATTAAGATTATACTCCGCATCTCGAGACTATTACGAATAATTATGACGACCTCAAGCGGAACTGTGACACAATCTCACGCTATATCGTTGCACTACACGCAAACGCGAAGGATTAGATGAAAAAAAGAAAGAAAAAAAAAGTACTTACTCCCCTTCCTTCTCTCGCGTTAGTAATTCGGTCGTGATCGTCTCGCCATCCGCGAAATCGTTGCTTCGCCTGGGAATTATCGATAAAACCTACGGAAGAAAGTAATTGCTTTGGCAATAAAGTGGCCACCATCGCGTGCGGCAATCCGCAGAGACGACGACGATGACGACGAGCGTAGTGCAAAACGAAAAGTGTGAAAGCGAGAAAGGAGAGAGAGAAGAGAGG
>NW_012130091.1:3141903-3143104 GCF_000143395.1 Atta cephalotes
TTTCTTCTCTCTCTCTCTCTCTCTCTCTCTCTCTCTCTCTCCGTTCACTTTTTATTTGTTTGCCTCTCATCACCGAGGCCATTGTTCGCCCTGGAGATCGCTGTGGCGAGTTGAATGGCCCTTAAACAGCAGTCCGCGTGTACCGCTACTATGCACAGTCACTATGTGCGATAGAAAACACACGTTGTCCCAGCGTGACGCTACGTGACAATCAAAGTCCTCCCTCTTCCGCGGATTAATAATAAATCGAGATATAAATCGTTGACTATGAAAATTAATATAGATTACATATTAAATGATTTCTTAAGAAAAGAAACAATTCGCCTTCTTCCTTGCTTCATTCCTTTTGGTTTTCTTTTTTTTTTCTTTTTTTGGTTTATTGTCGAAAATGGAAGAAATAACACCGAAGCAAGTACTAAATAATTCCGACGTTAAATGGCAATTTTGCATGTGATTCAGTTTTTTAAACGGATAATTAATTTTGCATTCGCGACGGGTTATATTTAATAACGTTTTCCATTACGCTATTAAAGCCATTAATGTAACGGACACGGGAGCGGTTAAATTCGACGGGGAGAAATATGTAACTATTTTATTAGCGAATTGAGGGTACTTGATTGTACTTTGTTAGCTCGCGATGGCTGATAAACCGATACGTTAACTTTGTATCATTTATCGCGCAAACAGACCAATACACACCCCCCCCCCCTCCGGCCAATCCGGAAGTTCGCGTTGGTTCGGAATATACCGCATGGTGATAGGACATAAATATATGCGCTCGAACATCAAATGTGAACGAAAACGTGTGATACGATGATTCTGTTTGAATACAGTTGGTATCGGAGTGGTCATAAAATTTTTCTTACGGATATATCGTGTTATACAAACCGCGGGCGTGATAGATTATACGGTCAAACGCGTCTGCATTGTATACTTTCGCAAAACATACATTAACTGACATTTATCATCTCGATGAAGTTATCAAGCGATGGAGTGTCTCTATCGCGCAAGAGCGAATACAAAGGTAATAATGTCACGGAATATTTTCTACGAACGATATCAAATATTTGCTGTTAATTTAACGATCTGTCAAATAAGAAAATCTAGGCTTAAAATTTGTTGATTAATCGAAGGTTCACAGGAGGGAGGGAGGGGGAGACAGAGAGAGAGAGAGAGAGAGAGAGAGAGAGAAGAATAAGAG
>NW_012130091.1:3144006-3154576 GCF_000143395.1 Atta cephalotes
AGAGAGAGAGAGAGAGAGAGAGAGAGAGAGAGAGAAACGATAAGAGATGGATCGAAAATTCTCACGTTTGCAATTAAACTTTGCCGTGATAGTCGCTGCTGCTAAACGGATATTGTCGAGAAAAAAAATCAAAGGTGTCATTCTTCCTCTTGCATTTGTGTTTGTTTTTATGGAAAGTCAGAATGATGTCGGATGACAAACGACAATAGCGTCCGTTCTTCGATCGCGATTCTTATAGTTTTATGAATGAGAGTCCGAAAAATTGTCTCGATCGAAATCGAAATGCCCATCCCGACGGAATCGCGTAAGCTCGGTGTTTCCCGCAGGTCCGCCTCTTGAATAATGCAGAACGTCGCCGCGCGAGAAACGTTGAACGTGACCGAAATGAAAGGAAAGGGCGCGGGTTGATGGAAAAAAAGGAGCAGCGATGAGGGGCAACGTGTCTCTGACGCCATGGTTCGGTCAAAGAACACTTTAAAGCGAGTCTGATCCCCGCGGTCGTCTCGTGAATGACGAAATCAGAAGCGATCAGCGGAAGCTCGGGACTTAAGAGCTCGAGGGCGAAGGTACTTACTTCTTCCGGCGACGGATCTAGTCCTTTTTATGCCGGATTATTGAGAGTAACGTTTTAAGAAAACGTGCGATTGAATGTTTTATCAAGTAATCGGACCACACAATAATAAATCCATGAGCTTTTTAGTTATTAGATCTTTGATTCTTGATTATACAACAATGGATCATTTGGATCCTGAAATTTTAAATGATGATTGTGTAATTATATTATACGATTAGTACGAGGTTCTAGATTGTAGGTAAAAAAATATGTTTAATCTTTCTTTATCAATTGTTGTAAGGTGGAGGTTCACTTGCATTCTGTACTTTAAATAGGATACTTTAGAACTCGAACGTGGTTTTTATAATTGTAGTTAAGGATCTTATCTAATCGTAGTAAAGTTAATACGACATTCTATTAATATCAATAAAAGAATAATTACAGTTTCAGTAGCACTTTTCATATAGTTTTATAGTTCTACATAAAAATAAAAAAAGTTCTGTATTTTTTTTTTATAAGAAAATTAAAAATGAAAAAATATGCTAGATTCGAGATTCATTTTCAACGTTATATTTTGTACGACTTAGTCCTCTTAACAATTCAGTCTCTATCCATTTTTCTTTAATTTATTTGACATATAGTTCATGTATCAGTTTGCAACGGTGCTTACTTAGCTTTACAATTAATTGATCTTCTCAAAGTTGGAATTGAAGAGGCTCTCTCTTGGATCTAATCAAAATTGCGAATAATTACTAATGTTTAATTTATTATTTGAACACCGCTGAAGATGGCTTGAATTGAGCCGAAATATTCAATTTTGTTTAACTATGTAAGATCTATGAAATACATTCGTTAACTATAACGCTCTAATTGCATCAAATTTTTGCTCTCTATCGCATGTCATTAATTTATATTTCTTTATTATCTCGAGAGCTCAACTTTATTTTAAATTCGGGAAGTTGAGAGTTGAGATCCTCTAGTTGAGGGTTAAGCTTTAAATGTCTGAGTTTGAACTGATTAGAAGATTAACGACTAGTAATTTATAGGCGTATCTTATCTTTCGCTGATAATACATAGAAATTTCTTTAAAAGAATATTAGTCTATGAGACTAATGTGTGTGGTTAGTAATCTCCGGGTCTAATAAATGTCTCGTGCTGACGCGAATCGATGCGAATTCATCAGTCAGGCTTGCCTTTGTTCTGCGTTATTACGAAATTCGTGGTCCGTCGAGGCTTTTCGAGGCCGCTCCCCCCCAATCGATTATGCAAAAACGCGGCTGACTCTTTTGATATCGACACAATATAGCCGATAAAAAAAATAGAAGACACAGAGAGAAAGAGTGGAGAAAAAGAACGGTCGGATGCCGGCGTGTCAACAGGTCGATAAAGGGTTGGAAACGTGTGCACGTGCTCGCGCAAATATTTGCAAGTCCGCACCTTGCACATTGGCGAGGCACGTCCTTTTTGAACTCTTGCTTTTCGTAAATATGAATATGCTGCTTTGAGAACGAGAACGAAAAAGAACTAAAATGACGAAATATCCGAATCATAATGACGATGAGAATAATGAAAGAAAGGAGGATGCATTTCTCTTTCCCATATTTCTACTTTCTTGTCTTCTCTTGCTTGAAAATAATCACTAACAATAAGTGAAAATGAAATAAAAGAATTCAACTGTTTATACAAAATTTAAAAAAACGTGTATTGATGAATATATTATATGTATCTCCCGCTTGAAATATAAATTTGAAACATACAGGAAAATATGAATATAATTGAATCGCGCAAGAATTTTTTACAACATCTGGTTATAAAATTATTGGTCGCGACATTTATATTTTATATACATATATATATATATGGAAATCCTCGATGAAATGGCACAAAAAAAGTTAAATTGAAGCGTTAGCATAGGAAGTGAAGCAAGGAAGTGAGCAGAATGAAGGAAAATTGTCGAGTAAACGGAGGACGAGGATTTCTATTTTCTTCAAGTCTACTATGAAGCGGATCAATTTCATTTTCCCTCAAGAATAGAAGAAAAACAAGCTCTCTCTCTCTCTCTCTCTCTCTCTCTCTCCTGCCTCGTGTCGAGATGAGGAGACGAGCGAAAAGTGTCGACGGCAGAATACCTTAAACTCTGGAAAGTTGTTAATCTTGTTGCTTTTTTCTTTCCGTCGCGGTTTCGTTCGATACTCCAACTCGACAGAAGCTTCTTCTTCATCGTCTACCGTCGTCTTCGAGCGAACGTAACAGCGATCCTGAGTTAAAACGAAGTTTTGTTAAGAAAGTAAGCACAATTTATTCTCCGTTTTTTTCTTTTTTTTCTTTATACGAGCTTCTCGAACTGAGATTCGCTCCGACTTGTCTCCAGTGGCGAAATGGATAATCAACGATTTATACGAAGCTAGTTAAATCGTGCTTACTCTGAAATATAATGGGAAGAAGGGAACTTTAACTCTTCGCAATTCAAATTGTTTCTCGCAAATAAACAGGAATTAAGCATTTCGTTCTCAATTTAATTTAATTGGAATACATAACAAGTATCAATTTATATTATTTCAAGGAATTCATTCGAAAATTCTAAGAAAATATAACTCGCTGATTATAGCCATAAACTGTTTCACATTTAGACAATTATGCGAAGAATTGCTGCAAAGTTTTATGTCGAGAATTCGATAAAGGACGTCACAACGTTAAATGTATGTGTTTAAATCTTTCGAAAAACTATTAAAAATATTGTTACATATTTCGATTCAATTACATTACTATTACGATTATTATTTTCTACGTTATAAGATAATCTCGTGACGAAATGAAAGACGATATGAAAGACTTTTTCAAATAAATGAAAAAGAAATATTCGCGTATATCCTGCCGAAAGGATTTTTCTCACGCTGCTCTTTGTCTTTTTCCTTTTCAACCTGCGGAATTAACCGAGCCGACTCTTTTTACCAGCTGCTTAATTAACACACTTATTATTATCAGTCAAAACTGCGCTTTTCCTCGTCTTTCCAAGTAGTCTCTTTTCAAGTAGTCGTTCTTTTCGTAACAGTCATGAATGGTGAGAGAAATATCTTCGTTCCTTTCGCAATATGTCACTCGCGTATATGTCCTTTTGGATGAGAGAAACTATCTATCGCTCTCTTCCTTTCATCTTCTTTTTATCTTCATTTAGAGCGCGATATGTATTCTCACGACATTGATACATTTTCCTTGTAGCAAGAACGTGGTTACAGAATATATTGAATATTAGATTCTTGCGAATAAGCCAATTGAATGTTCGATAGGATAGCAATATAAATTGCATTTACGTATCCACAGATTGTGCCGTAATTAGATAATAACGAAATTATAGCGGAGCTGATGATTGATGACGGCGTCATCGTGCTAACGTTACTGTTTGGCGTTCCGAGATCGATTTAGTAATATGGTCGGACAGCTCTTCGGTTAAATTCGATCAGAAGCGAATAGGAATGGCACACGCGCGCGAGCTGGATTAATCGCAATTGTGACATCGTGCGAAAGACATCTCGTCGTTTCATCGATACGACGGTATAACGTGATTCTCTGTAATTTTCACGAACGAACCGTGTGGTGTCGACGATCCGATCCGATACGCCCCGGCTGGTCGCGTCGAATTAATAGCAGACGAGACGAAACGCCACGTCGTGCGTCGCAGATCGCTATGACACGGCGATGAAGCTCCATATCTAATCTACCTAGTTGAAAGATTAACGTTTATCTTGTCATCGTAGACTTAATGAGAGCATTAGTGTGTAGTAGTCATTAGTATGGAAATGTAATACATGTACGCGTGTTCTATACATTTGCGATAATCTCTTTACGTTCGACATGAAATTGCTGCGTCCTTAAACTGCGAGCGAGATATTTTTTAAAGAAAAATTTAACGCGCTGTGTCGAGATACTCGTACCTTTATGCATTAACGCTTTCAGAGCCCACTTCGTACGAGGTCTATAATTTTCAGTCTTAAGTAACCTGGCTATTAATGAGCCTTGGATTAAAAATTCTCTAAAAAAGATGCGGCGAGTGTAGATTACTTGAAGAATATGATTCTGCGTGCGCCTTCAAAAAAAAAAAGTGATCGCCACGGTGGAATTTTAGCGAGATAATTTCGATCGTCATCGAATCTCGTTAATTGGAAGAATTGTGCGAAGCCGCGAAGAACCGCTAATGAGTGATTCAAATTTAAATCTCGATCGTCTTGTCTAGTCGGATAATGACGCGATATTACGCCGAATGCCCGTTGGTCGTCGTTGGCCTCCTTTTGCGGCTTTTCACCGATGAATACGCCAAGGTAGAGAGGAGGAATAAAATTGACAGAAGGAGGACGAGAGATAAAGGACCAATCGCACTCTTGTGCCGGCGCGATTAACGCCGATTGCAAGAAGCAGTCGAGATCCTCTCTCGCTGAAGGAAACTTTTTTAATTTCGAACATCCGTGGAAATTATCGACTAACTTCTCTTCTCCTGGGATTCACTGCGACTGACTGCCCTCTACCTTTTATTCGTGGACCCTTTGCCGCGGATTCGTATCCGGCCGCCATTCAAATTAAGTGGAAAGTTCATCTCTCTCTCTCTCTCTCTCTCTCTCTCTCTCGCTCGCTCGCTCGCTCGCGTAATTTCTCGAGCGACTGCGCGTACACATTACTAATGTCGCATTCTGCGAAGAAGAAATGGCGCTATCGACGAGCGAAGATTGGGATTTGCATAGCCCACCAATTGCCGATTAGAAAGTTCGCGAAGAGAATCGCCAATGGGAAACTGGCTACACCTAGCGTGAGAAACGAACGATACCGGGGATCGTTGCAAACGTAACCACGTGGGGCGACCGAGTTAATATCGATGCTGAGAAAAATTTCTCTGAAAATGAATGAAAAGGACCTGATCAATTAGAATTCTAATTATCTTAACTAGAATTGTAATAGGTTTAACCAGAAAACTTAGATTTAGATCCATTTTCAAGCAGAATTTCAATCAATTTTGGACAGTGTGCTATTATTCCATATACTATTCTCGCTTCCATCGATATTCCTCGAAAGTACCGCAAGACCACTCTCGCGAAATTAGATCATGATAAAGCGACACCGAGAATTCACAAATGCACGCCATTTTTATTCACGTGGTTTGGTATTCGGTTCGGCCCTGCGGTTACCAAATTAGCGGAATTTTCACCCGGGGCACCTTACACGTAATTGCACAGTGCCGGCTATGCACCGTTAGTTACATCCTTATTACATCGCACGCATGTTGAACGAAATGAAGACACACGGGAGATGCAATAACGGTAATATGGAAAAAGTAGAAGGCGGCGAGATACGAGCGACTTCGCGATCTTTTATTTCGCCTCTCATTATATAATATTTGTTCCTCGGTTTAAAATCTTGGCTCATTTTGCTCCTCGCATTGTTCTCTCCCCTGCCTCCTCTTGAAGAAAAAATATTGACTGGCTATATTTTTCTCGCCAGTCGCTGTTACGGCAGGCCTATTGAAATTTACGATTTTCTCTTGTTTTGTCTGACCCATATAATCTCGTAAGGTCTTGTAAAAAGTTCATAGTAGCGTCTCGCTCATGAGTTATAGAATCATAAAAAAGATGAAAAGAGAGTCGCGAGACTTTGATCGTACCATTCCGATTCAATTAGAAAAGATTCGTATGAGAGATTCCTTTACGAGCGAATCTTTTTCGCGAAAAATTGTAGGGTAAGGTCGCCTATTAGGATAGATTCCCAATATGAGATAGCGATTTTTGCTAATAAGCGCATGTGATTGATTTTATTATGAACTTATTACTCATAGAGTGAAACATATTTAGTAGAAAACTCATTATTAAATCATGCGTGTTGTGAAAAAAGATTCTTGAAATTGAATGTTGTCGAATTTTATTGAGGCTAGTCTTCAAACCTTGTATTATTATATAATAAATAAATATTTGGTAATAAAGTCAGTGATAAAGTTAGGTTGTATTAATACGAAAACACGTGATATAATGATTTGTTTAACTGTAAAGATTAGATTTGGTGATCATGAAACCGCAAGGCATGGAAGTCGTAATATGAGATACTCAAGGTATTCTTAGCTATGAGAGCATCTAAACAATTCAATATTTCAAAGCATATTATTGAACGAAATATTAAAAATGATGATTCTATTGTTAAGATTACTCACACACATATAGTGTTAAGATTACTTACTTAAGATTACTCACATATCGAAAAATTATAGTATTATTATGTATAATATTCAAATTCTTTGTTCTCACTTGTATGTAATATAATATAATAAAAGTGTGTATAAAAAGCTTATCTTTATTTTTTCCTCAGTTTTTATGAGATACCATCTCATACAAGAAAATCCTTATATCTCATATCAGGAATTGAATGAGCACTTTCGATAAAACTTTCGATACAAAAATTTCACACACAACAAAGTATAGCTACTATCGGTCGCTAACTTTTGGGTATAAATCTTGAATATATTTCCCATAAAATTAACATGAAAATAGGAATTAAGGTTGCAAATTAAATAAATTACAAGTCTTTAAAAAAAAGTATCTCATATTAGGCGATTTTACCCTACTGCACCGTGGATTTGAGGATCAGTTCCATCAGTTTGACGAGTTTCCTGTGCGAAAGCGTAATGGGCCAGTTAGTCGTCGCAATCGTAGACTTCAAGCTGTAATGGCCGCGCATTATGACACGCGAAGGAACTTAATCGGATCTAAGTGACCTAGTTGCGTCGACGTTTCGCACCATCTAATTCGCCGCGCCAACTCCCCGCCTCGTAAAGTAGAAGGATTGACAATTAGAAAGAAAAAAAGAACGGAGATGATGGCTCTTGAGGATTTCCCAAATGTATATTCTGCGTGTCGACACAGTACAGTATCAACGGAGCAGTAAATGCGCATCGAATGACTCGTATTCTCTTCCGTCTTTTAACAAAATATTACCTGCGTGGCTATAGATTCCGTGCGCTTTACAAGCGACGGTATTTGTATTGTGCTGCACGAGGAATATTTTATGCACTTCATCCCGTGTGGATACGGAAATATCGTCGGAAAGTTCGACGAGAAAGACTTCGACGGCCAGCGTGTGGAAGTCGCTACCTATAGCCGTCTCGCAAATTACTTCAACGAGAGAAGTGCATATAACGGAAATTTAGAGAGGTTGTACGTTTCATCGTAACGAAACGCGCGATGCTTTAGAGCCGGGCGTGAGTCGCCAACGCGAATCAGATTCAATCGATACAGAGATTACTGGTTTTACGAGAGTTTTAAAAGATCTTCCGGCGACGAATGGAGCCTCGACGCGAAATTTGCAACTATGTATGTGTGTGTATGTGTGTGTGTGTGTATATATATATATATATATAAAACTGTAAAACTTGTATGTGTAGCTTTCTCATCTCTTTTGTAACTTCAACTTAAAGTACGAATCGTAAATCTGTAAGAGCGAAAGAATTGTATTTCTGGTACGAATCGAAACCGATTTTTCTTCCGTGAAAGTTTAATCCGAGCCACCCACTTGACGTAATGCTTTTTTCGCAAACTTTGATCGACAAATATCGCGAATAAATTTTAAGACAATGTCTCATTTATCATTCAGAAGCTAGTTAACTGAGTAAGAGCGTTAAATAATTCGTTTCATTAAGACTTCAGCCGAATTTTTTCCGAGGAAAAATTGAATACAATTTTTTTAAGCGCTGGCAAAGAGAATCGGGGAGAATATAAAGTGCTCATTCCGTCGTGGAGCACGCACGTCGCTGCTCTTTTTCGGGACGATAAAATGCGAAAAGAAGGAAGGGCTGAGTCACGAGGGTTAAGCCCGCGGAATCGAAAATACAGTTCCGCGAGTTTTCCATTCGATTCCATTCATCGGTCGATTCTTCGGTCGGCTCTCGAAAATCCCGTATCTCGTAAATTTCCGGAAGTAGTTCTCGGGAGAACAAACGTCGTATTGTTTGGCCCGGAATAGGTTCTTACATGTGGATGTCGTTGGCTCGGTGTGCACATCTTCAAACCAACTCACACAGGTGCGAGATTGTGTTCGCGACGAGCCATTCGTTGCCGCATTTACTCGCTCGCGTAAATCATTGTTGCAAATATGCCGCGCAATGGATGAAGGGAAGAAGGAGATGAAAATTAAGGGCGGTATTCATAGTTCATTTTTAGTTCAAGACTGTCTTAAGTCTTAAGTAATGTCTTAAGGGGATCCTAAAGCGAAGCTCGAACTCCGACAAAGTCACCAGAGGTCGCTGTTTTTTCAGCGTATCAACATGTCTTTATATCATACATCATACATCAATATCTCACGCAATCTATGATGCAGTCGCACGTTCGTGTCAATTTTCGTATAACGAATTTGTCGCGATAAAGCGATTTAAGTCTAATTCTAAGAACACGACGTTATTTGTTCATGCAAATTATGTATTTGTGGATTATTATTTCGCAAGTACAGATTGCAAAACTTTCGTATCAAGTAAATAGTGTCACGACTTGACAGCTTGAGACCATGTTACATTAAGAAATATATCAATTTCGAAATTTTTCGTCATTCTCGGCATAAACTCCACCTCGCAAATCAATACCTCGTATTGATACGTATATTTAATCTTGAAACAAGCTTTTCGAATATGTGAAAAAGAAAGAATATTTGTTATACAAAAATTATATGATTTAGTCGGTAATATAGACGGCTTTAAAATCCTCTTAAGACGCTAATACGACCTTCTGATTGGTTCGTGATTTCTTAAGACGGTCTTGAATGTAAGATTTGACTTATGAATATCTAAGACCACTATACAACTTCTATTCTTGCAAAGCAGTGTGCTTTCATATACTGTTGCGACATTTCTCTTTCATTCGCTTGGATCTTTCTTTAAGAGGCAATCAATGAGATTTGAGATGAAGATTTGATTATAATTACCATTTTATTTATCGATTCAGCTGGTTCAGTTTGACAGACATCAGTTGACTAATTATCAGAATTGCACTTTATAAAACGCCTAGAATGTTCGATTCATGTTTTTTTTCCATTTATTCTGTTTCTTTCTGTATATCACCCTTATTAACACCCGACTCGCTCCCTCCTCTTTTCACGCCTACAGGGCAGTCGGTAGACCAGGACTGGGTGTTACATGGGGTAACTTTATGAGCATGGCCGCCAGCAGGCAGAGCGCTTCTATCCCCCTTTGGATTTTCAAAAGCCTCCTGAGGGGACTGACCCTATTTCCAAGTTCCTCCCGGTTCCGCGCTCGTCGACTAACGCGAAAATATTACGTTTCCAACTCGGTTTAGTCAAAGACACGTTGCCCGACATTCTCCTCGTGATTTATCGCGGCCGTTCATTTTCGGAAATTGCGCTGTCCACACGAAACGGTGTTCAACGTCGATTTGTTCATCGCGGCACGTTTCCGGCAAATGGCCGTCGTTTGACTTGCCACGGAACAAACAGCGGATCAACGTCGTTCTGATGAAATTCTTATGCGCACGGGTGAATTCTCAAGAATAAAGTGTCCAAAATTCACCGAGGCGAATTCGTTCGCAAAGTGTATCTCGCGAGTTACCGCACCTCGGCCGTTATCACGGAAATCGCTAGTGTCGTGGCTCGTGGCTCGCGCCATGCCAAGCTACACGATTTATGTCAGACGTAATACGTAGTGTAAGATAACACACAGACAACGACGTAATACGCTCGCGATTCTATATCTGTAACGGCAACTGTCGCATATGCAAAAATTCCTCGGCATTCATGCCGAAACTAACAATGAGCCACGCCGAGCTTGCTGCACCTCGCCGTGTAATTCGCACGACGTGGCTTATTGTCGGATATATTTCACAATACATTACTGTCAGTGGCAGAGAGCGCGGCGCTTTTGGAAATGTCTTGAATGTCTCGCTACCGACTGCGCTGCAAATTATGTCTCTATGACGGTTACGTTAATAGTATACCGGAGAAGTAAGAGAGAAGGAGAGAGAGAGAGAGAGAGAGGAGGGAGAA
>NW_012130091.1:3155580-3158836 GCF_000143395.1 Atta cephalotes
AGAGAGAGAGAGAGAGAGAGAGGGAGAGAAGGAAGGAACCTGCGACGTCACATCGTATTAGAGTTTCTGATCCATGGACTAGACCAGAGCGTAGTGCGATAAATAATACATGTTTCACCATTCAACCGCGCGACAAGGAATATTAATTAATGTAGTCGCCGCTTACTTTGTGAACACGTCCGTCATATTTATTTGTTTAGGTCAAATTGACTTTGAAACGAATGATTTTTACCTTCGTCGAAGTTAATAAATATTTTTTTATTGTCATCTTATCGGATTCATTATGATTTTTTAAATAATTCTAGAATTATTTATAAGGCGTCATTATTCGTTAGGCCAGAAATTATAAGATTTCACATTATTCTGTGAAAATCGTTGTTTATTGGAATTGCGTAAACACATCTTTGTTTTTTATATGTAACGTTATAAAAAGCTTATCGTAGAATAGATATCTTTCCAGATATTTTCTTTTTTAATCGCGCTGTTGACTGGTACATGCAAACTTTGCAATTTAAATCAAGGCAATTGTTATGCGCAAAAAAGTAAAAAAAATCAAGATTACAAGGGTCATCTATTTGACAGTGATGATTTTGCTGAGAACCACTGGAATGATATCTATTTAGGTCCCTCGTGCCAGAGTGTAGGATTCTCTATCTATTATTTATATCGTGAAGTTAGATTCATACTCCAGACATCGACATATGGGCATCCGGGATTTCTTGAACTCGCCGGCCTATGCCGATATCTGTAATAATTAAAGATACACTCTTCAACTTTGTGGATTTAGCATTTATTCAGGTTTGAAAGCAGTTGAAAGCGAAAATGCGAGATATTTTCCCAAGATGTCTCTCTTGAGTCTGACTGAAATTATACATCTAATGTCAGATACCTAGCTGTATTTAATGCACCACGTATAATGCAGTCGTCGCGTATCCTCGTAATAGGCACGAAGCTATTTAAATGCCACACCGTGGAACATTCACCGAGAAACATCTCTCTCGCTCGCTAAGTACGACTTCGCACTTAAGGGAGTCCAACAGTGGAGTTTACTCTTCTCATAACTTTCGACGCAGAACAAATCTTGGGTGTACCTTGCCATTTCCGTTCGGGAACAATCTTTCCATTCCTGAAAGTAGTTGCTCTGTGAGATATTTATAACAGCTGTTTCCTTCATCTTTTTTGAAACTTTTTTGGGGTTCCCTCATGCGCTCGCGCCTCTGTCGATATCGATCGCACGAATTCTACATCCGAGTTGTTTCTTTGCTGTTTCTCGCGTGTCTCATTAAAATTCGTCGATCGGTGAAGGAGGAATTAATCACTTATAATCTCAGTCGTATATACATCCATGCGGACGGACGGTATCGACTTCCATCGTGCAGAGAAGATCGAAGAAAAAGGAGAGGAGATGGAGAAGAGGAGGAGGAGGAGGAGGAGGAGTGATCGATCTCGTCGAAGGGTGAAGGGTGGAATCTACAGAATAGCCGGTATCATCTTCCAGAAGGAGAGCAGAAGGGGACAAACGTTGTCGTGGTGGCGAGAAGGTGGTGGTAAGGGGGTTGGCGCGGCGGAAGGGTGGCGAGAGAGAAGCGGGCAGGCTGCCTGGTTGGCAGGGTCGGTGGTGGCCCTTGTATTGATTCACAACCCCTGTCGTCCTCCCTCTCGCCGCCGTGCCACGGAAGTCGAGAAAGAGAGAGAGAGAGGGGTGGAGGGGGGGAGGGGCAATAGAGGGAGGAGGAAGGATCGTAGTCAACCCCTAAACATTGGCGTAGAGCATCTAGACGTCGCCATGTCAGAAATTACTGTCTAGCATGCTGGCATCGGGGGGGTTTAGTGTAACTTATTGACTTACTCCATGGACACGAATAATATTCTGGCGACCGTCGTAAAAGCCGTTCGCCGCATATTGCATGCGCGTTTCAAGTTTCAATGTAGCTTTCGGCGCATCGCTTCCGGACTTTGTTAAAATAACCTCGCGGCAATTGGTCCTCCCGGTTGCGATCACATCGCACGCTTGGATTTCAATTAACGTCGAAATCTGAAAACGGCCGCTCGACGAGGGACAATGAATCGCTTTCCGATGAAAAATCTTGCGACTGTCCGAAAGCGCAGTTAACGTTTTCCGAGCCATTCAAAC
This sequence comes from Atta cephalotes, assembly GCF_000143395.1. NCBI lineage: Eukaryota > Metazoa > Arthropoda > Insecta > Hymenoptera > Formicidae > Atta > Atta cephalotes. Next base: position 3,157,715 of record NW_012130091.1, read on the forward strand.
GATATGAGGAGAGAGAAGAGGGGTCTGCCTTTGACCTGTCGCATCGAATAGCGGGATGAATGTGTCGGAGGTGGTGGATAGGTGGCATCGAGAATCGCGAAAGGATTTAGTCGGTTTGATGTGCGCAGAGAGATGGAACGAATTCAGAGGATAGACGTGCAATTATTACAGAGATCACGGACAACTGCGCGTTCCCTTTCTATTCCACCTCCTCCACCCCCGATCCCCTCTTTTTTGTTCCTTTCCCTTTACCGCTTTTTCCTTTCATTTAGAGTTACGTCTGCGACAAGTGAATTAGGAATTAATAGTTTTATACTCGTTGACTGTAACTCGTTGACAATCACGATCAGAGATACGTTGACAAATACGATTCTTTTTGAAAGTTGCTAGACGGGAAAAAGATTTACACCCTATCTATTTGTGCGACGGTATATCTGTAGAAACATCGTTTTAAAAGAAGGTCCGAGAGATTGTCTGATTGAGCGTTAAATAGGCGCTCAATTGAGCACAACGAACAAACAATCGGACCTTGACAAAGCGAACCATTGAACCGGAAGAAAAGGAATGTTCCTCCAACGTGACAATTTTCCACAGAAATAACTTTCCACGTTTTCAACATGCTGGCGCGTTCTCCGTTTCGTCAATTACATTTTGCATCGCGGAATTTCGCAATATTTTCGTAACGGTCCTTCTACGACCGCTCGAAGCGCGTTCACGTGCATCAAAAGGTAAACTCGAAACAATGATCCATTCACAAAGAAAGCCTATAGGCGACACTTGACGTTTTGTCGGCGAAGATGGAATCGCTGGTGATGCAGCATCTTGCATTCGACGATCGAAGGCGCTTATTAAGGCCAAGTGTCATCCCGGACGATGCCATTTCGATCTTCGACGTTCTTCGTTCGTCTCTAGGTTCGCCTGCCTCTTTCTCCTCCTTCACCCCTTTCGCTATCTTGCGAGTCGAGACCTCTTTGGAATTTAATAATCTCGCTGGGACGAGAGAGAAAAAGGAACTTCCTTTCTCTTCTCCGTCTCTTCCTCATCGAGAATAACTCTGAAAATTAACAATATCCACGCGGTCTATTCCTCTCTCTCTCTCTCTCTCTCTCTCTCTCTCTCTCT
>NW_012130091.1:3170515-3173903 GCF_000143395.1 Atta cephalotes
GAGAGAGAGAGAGAGAATCGTTAAAAGAGAAACTGTAAAGGCGGAATGAGTAGAAAGGGAGAAAATAATAAACGGGAAATTCGCGCAATGTCCACCGTTGGTATATTCTGCAAATGAGGTGGCTCTGTAAAAACATGTAGAAACAGCGTAGTGAAATTTCCATGATTATTGCGGAAATTAATTATTCTTAAGTATTACACGTAACACTGAAACGCTGCATGATTGCACACTGAAGAAGGATAAATGCATAATCTTTCGCATTTAATTGATGTCTATATTAACTTTATATTCTTTTAACTTTTCTCTCGATTATAAACCTCTCTTTCACTCGATATTTATGATATCGGAGTATCAAGAAAGAGCATGAGAGTATGATTTATGCGTGAGGAGGGTCGATTTTAGCGGAACGGAACGATCACGATGAAGGACGAGGGTCGAGGGCCTGCCTTTTAAAGGGCTGTCGATTCGCGGGTAAAGGGAAAAAGGAATTCTTTTTGCGCAACCACGGCCGTTGTTCTTTCAGGGAAACTGCCGATATTTGCCTAATTTTACGCTTAACATGCTAACAGAAGTTGCTCTTATCCTTCCATATCGACCAACGAGCTTTTTTTCCGAAAGGGATGTCCTTTCTACAACATCCCTTCTGCAACGCCTCTCAGGTGCACTCGAACTTGCACCTTCACGCGAGAATATTCGATGTTTGAATCGACTGGAGAGAATTATTGCGCGAGAATCCGCGTCGTTGATCAAGCCTGTCTTATAACCGCGCGAGACTACTCTTTATAAGCTCTTCCCATCTGATTTATCTCTCTTATCTTTCTCGCTTATACATACTTAGCTTTGAGTTCTAGTTCACAATCCTTTGCGATTTTACATCGAGGGATGGCCTCTTCGATAATCCGCATTATTCTCCAAGTACTTGAAGCAGTAGATACGCGATCAGCAAAGTGTACCTTTAAATCTCTGCAGAACTACCCGAGTAGTACATAAATCAATTTTTAAATCAGATTACATCGATAGGATCTAAGTGAAGAAAACGAAACGCGTAACATATTACCTTCGTAAATCGATTCTCGAACCACGAAGAAAGATCTATTAAGATTTTCCTGCAGTTTCTCGTCTGCCGGTGTAATCTCGTCTCATAAAATTCTCCTCTGTGCCGCTTTTCGCCCACATGTAGATCAGGAGGGCTATAAAAATACGCGCGCGTCACACTTTTCCAGAATCCTCCGCCACCGCTGTGTCACTTCACCGTCCTCTCCCTCGCAAAGTCGAGCAATTGTCCGATCGGCCGTGCACAGCAGCCTCCTCCGGTCGCTACTATGCAAGTAGCACAATTAGTTAGCGCACCGTGAACGTTTAGGTGTGTCGCAGCTCGGCCAAGCATCGTTCTTCCTGCCGACGTCCCGACTGCCGCCGTCGTGTATCGACGACAACGACAACGACGACGACAATGATGAGAGTCAACGATTTGAGATAACGCGATCATCGCCTAAGAGCAACGCAGGTCGATTCACCTGCAGCATGCCGCACGTTCCACGTGTTCTTGTCATAACTACTCGGCGCCGTTATCGCAGAGTGCTATGGGAAATATTCCTCTTCGAAAGGGAGAGAAAGGGGATGGGATTTCGAATATTCTAGATGAATATCGGGGAACCCGCAGGGTCGAGTTTCGCGAATTCGCGAGATGAATCCGAGCGGAAGCTGAAGCCCGCATATCAATTCAATCGCAGTCATCCTGGAGAATAGACTATTTGAATTGGCGGACTATATAGGTTAGACTGAATCTGAATTTCGTCACTTGTTTATCGCATGGTCTTTTCGGTCTCTTACCTCATTGTTACATATTGTTACATATTAACAACGACGCTAATCGTCATCAACGTGCGCGCGTCGTGAAAAGATAAGCCTCGAGCCGCCTCAATCAATCGATTTTTCCATTTTCTCGAGCGTTGACCATCATTTTCCTCGATGGGTAAACCGATCCGGCGGCGAAGAGCGAAAAGAACGAAGAATCTACGGTCATACGACGTAGGAACGTGGAACGCGCGCATTACGGCAGCCAGACCTGAGTTAAGTCCCTCGGATTTGCATCCAATATGAAAAATCCCGTTCCATTCAAATAAGGCGACGATGTGTGGAAAGGTGTACGCGTGCGCTCGCAAACGCGGACAAGTTCTACCTCAACTAGATAGAGCAGATTTTCAATATCCTACCATTCACGAATCGCCTTACCGTATAACTTATTGAATACATTCGGAGCTCGCTTTTGACGGATTTATCGTGCGCATGTTCGCGCGCACATTGATCATGTACATTGAAAATACAACGTGATTCATCCATTCTAATTCATTTGTCTTTAAATTCCCTTCTGATGCCTTTCGTGGCAATTACACAAAACGTCGTTTTGCGTACGATCAAGTGATAATACTTTATTGTGTACAAGATTGATTAGAATTTACAGATGTTATTTATATATATGGAAGATAGAGAAAGTATTTGCGGGAAAGTAAGGCATTACAATGGGATTGCTGCTATCATGCATCCAGAAAAGATTTTTGGATCCACAATACTACTATTCTTTGATCTATCGTAAAATAGGATTGATCAAAAGAACAGTCATATTTATTGTTAACAAAGGAATATTTTTTTTACTTTTAAAATTTTGAAAAATTTTTAAATCTAGAATAAAATGATCCATTGATTTCACTCCAAACACTATGACGCCAGCATAATGCATCAGCCAACAACATTGAGTAAAGATTTTTTCTTTAACCAAGAATATATAAATTTAAATTTGTATGTATTGTTCTTTCCTCAAATGATAAGTCTATTATTTTTATTTAATTCGAAGAGAACAAAGAATTATTGATCTAATTTTAATATTGTTTTTACTGTATGAAGCCAGCCCAAGAGATTAATGCTGTATTCGTAGTCAGATCTTATATTTAAGGCTTGATTATGAATATGGACATAAGTACGTCAAGAATTTTTTTGTTTTATTATTAGAAATTTTTTCTGAAAGTGCCTAACCGAGGAAATGTGATATTTATAACAAAACGGATAGGATGCATTAAGAACGTAAAATAGACACACAGATGTAAAATAAAACATAAGACAAAGTCTAAATATGTTAAACCTAGCTATATTAGAATATATGTAGAAGATGAGACTATAAGAAATGCAAAACGTGATAAGCAGAACGCAAAATCTCCTCTCCGGGGAACAATTAAATTTAAATTTATCAAGAGGAAAGTTTTCGGACATCTTGCGCCAACTTTAAAAAACATCTTATATGTATATACATAGCACAAATGTATATACATCTATATATATATATATGTATATATATATATATATATAGTTGCGTGGGATCTCGACTCGCCGT
>NW_012130091.1:3179171-3182263 GCF_000143395.1 Atta cephalotes
CTCTCTCTCTCTCTCTCTCTCTCTCTCTCTCTCTCTCTCTGTCTGTCTGTCTGTCTGTCTCTTTGACTTGCCTCTTCCGTTGGATCTGAAGTTTCGCGCATTTACATGGTGATGCTCGACACGATGCTAGATTGCTGAATCCCGCGCTCCGCTTATGGCAAACTATCGCGAGAGATGGAAGCGAGAAGAGATCGCTCCTATCTCTTGCAACAGAGTTAAATTAAAATTTAATGAACTCACGCGGAGCCCTTTCATGTCACAGAGATCTCGCCGCGTCGAAGAGGATACGTTTAGATATAGGCGCGTGCCTTTAATTACGTTAGCTCGGGTGTCGCGCAGCTTCGCCGCTCCACGACGAGACGTGTCAATGACCTGGAGCATCAGAACATGTCTCGCCAGACGATCCTGCTGTGAGATTGTGACGTATTCTATATTGATTAAATTACATTGCCGTCTTCTCTGATTTTCAGAAGGAACAGACCACCGACAACAAACAGAGGACGTCGGCGAGCTCGACTTACAACACTTTCCCGGATGACCTATACTTGGATGATCAGGACGCCTTAGAGGGTTCCGGCCGAGGTGGCAGCGACAATCGCGACGATCTCGAAGCTTCGGGTAGCGGCCTTGGCCCTGACGACGAGGACGGAGAAGACGACCGCGGTATGATATTCGATATCTCTCTCTAGAGAAATTTTAACCAGATGATCTCGATTGATCAATGAATCTCTTTCACTTCTTAATAAAGGAAAGATTAAATGCTACATACAATTTTTATACAATGTTTGTCGGGTCGGAGGTCTGTTTCTCGATAATAATTTTATCTTGACGTACATATTTATATTTCGTACGGATTTTTTATCCAATATTCGATTGGTTGTAAAAAATACCAATTGCAAAACTAAAAATATAACAATATCATGGGCGTATGAAAATATAAAGGTAACGGCGTCGGCGGAAGAATTTTTCCAAAAATTGAAAAATGGACGATATCGGCGTGCATTCATCGCCGGTACAGATCGTTTCTCATCCCCAATCAGCGGTGATTGGAAATTTCATTTTCAGCTTTCACGAACGCACTAGTTAAAAAAAGTTTGAAAAAAAGTTTCGCAGATCTGTGTTCTAATCTGTAGAAGATATCAATTCTAATATATTCATCGTAACTTTGTTGCAGAGTTTACTGGTAATAATGGATTAGAAGTTCCGAGCAAGCCGACCGAAGCGAGACCTCCATACGTCATCGATGAGACAAATGTCAAAACTAAACAACATGTAAGCGTGAGATGTTCCTGGAATTACATAATTTTACAAAACCTTTTTTTTTTCTTCAATTTAGCTTCGTGCATTTAGAGCATTCTTACTTACATACATTCCACGTTTAACAAATTTCTACTTTCTATTTCCGTTTTTCATTCACGAATATATTCTGCACGTGCCGTGAAAATACGAAAATTATTGCAGACGGTAATTACCTGCTAATATAAATCGTTGGATTTGTTGTCGTGAGAAAATAGCACGGCTTGAAATGAAATTATAATAAAAAAAGGAAATTACGTTTCATTTCATAAATTGCACCAGTACATTATATTTTCGCGACGTTTTACGATATTACGCTTGATACTTCTTGCACATCCGTGCAATCTAATTTGCCCGATTAGAGTGCTGACGCGACACTTCCCGCTCTGAACGGATTACTACATTTTTGTTCAATGACACGCGTGCTTCTTCTCTCGCATGGGGTCGCGAATTAAACAGATTAAAGTGATCGAGCCGTATCCAATTTCTAGACGACCATTGAAACCGTGAACCGACCCAGCAACGAGGTCAACATAGGCGAGCCCTCAGGCACGGATGACGATCACAACACCGACGATATCCACGAGGTCTATATCATGAATCCGAAACCTGGGGATCGTGCCAGCTCGTTCTTTGCGCAGCCAGGCGTGCTAGCCGGTGAGTGGAAAAATGACAAAGCTTTCCATCTAACTCGAAAGTATATCATGAGGATCGAAATAGTCAGATTATATCTTGCGTCTATTTAAATATAGTATCGATCATGGTAGATCTGTGACTTTACAAAGACAGCGTGATGATTATTAACGCACATATCGATCAAAATTCTTTCGCAAGAAAAGTTTTGAAAATTTTTTTATACAAAAATAGATGTAAGATGTCTCGATCGTATTTCCAGCTGTGATCGGCGGCGCGGTAGTGGGCCTCCTCTGCGCGATACTGGTAGTCATGTTCATCGTGTACCGGATGCGCAAGAAGGACGAGGGCTCGTATGCCCTGGACGAGCCAAGGAGATCGCCCGCGGCGCAGGCTTTCCCTAAGCCGGGCGCGCCTCATCACAATCGAGAATTCTACGCTTGAGGTGATGGCGATGCGATGGCGACTTCGCCGATTCCTCTCGCGATCTCACGATGCCAAGCCGAGTAAAAACCCACCGACGATCAACGCTCGCTTTTGGAATCCCGCTGGTCGATGGTGAAACAATTACTACGGCGAACCGCATGGCACGCGCTCATTATAGACTCTCCCAAAACGCAAAGTTTTACCCGAGGAACGTCGCTCAGAATGTCAGCCGATTCTCGATTACAATTTCTCTTGACTCTAGGAAACTGTATTTTCTTACGCGCTGTATTTCATCGTGTTCAAAAAAAGAGTACGCGAGTAAGAGATTTTGAGGCAAGACGAATTTGCGGCTTTTGGCTGATAGACCGTTCACCGAACGTTGAACTTTTCCAGCTTGACGCTCCGGTCACTTCGCCCTTCACAATCCTACATATACCTTCCTTTTCGTTGTCCTGACTTTAATCGCATTCACTGATCTTTTGAAAAGATCCTCTTCGGAGTGTAATTATTCTGGCTGGTGACTGAAGCGACGGACAATGAACGACGAGACTATGGCACATATAGGTATACATCGTCGGCGAGGTTGCACCAATTCCAAGATGCATTTACAAGCATATTTAAAGAACGTGTGTAAGTGTGTGTGTGTATGTGTGTGTATATATATATATATATAAATATAATTAAATTTATATATATATATATGTATATACATATATATATATATATATATATATATA
>NW_012130091.1:3185350-3188598 GCF_000143395.1 Atta cephalotes
TATATATATATATATATATATATATATATACGCGTATGTATACGTATGTATACATGTACAGGACTGAAAGCGTGAAAATTCGTGGGCGATAAACACCGCTGCTATGTCGTTAATCATTCTGTCTCCCGGTGGAAGGAGGGAAGGGAAGAAGGATCGTTGCGGCGTCGTGATTTCTCTCCGACAGCAAGAGCAGCGAGGAGTTAAACTGCAACCTCGTTCGCGCGTCGCAGCTATTACTTGTTCTTTGTTTTTTTTTTAATTTACGATATTTACTTCTTTGATACGAGCATTTAATATTGAGTTCGACGAAGATTTAGATCTTTTATTGCATGTTCACGTTCCGATAGAGGCGAAAACGATGAGAATCGTCGACCATATTGATCGATTGCAGAGAGGATAAAAAGGGCGCCTATATTAAGAATATGTGTTAAGCATTAATTGTAGCGCGACCGCACCGACCCACATTATGTATTCCGAGGAAGACAAAAAATTTTATATTGCATTTCTAGAAATTATGTGTAAATTGCATAAAATGACTTATAATTTATTTGGTCGATCGGTCGCAGGTATTGTACATATCTTTATAAAAAATAGTTATTATTTCTGAAACATATATAAGATTTTATACGTATTTTCTCCAGCTTCTCTCTTTGTTTCATTGTATCCCAGATATTCTGAAGAATCTCACATTTTTAAGATAAGATTAAATGCTAATAGAAAACGTATATAAGCTTGCTCGTAGTTTGAATTATTTTATTGCTTCGATAACTACTTCATGTAATGTAAATCATGTTTAATATATCAAGAATTTATGTATAAATACTGAAATTCCTAATAATTGTGAATCTCATGTTTCACATATTCGCCAGGCAAGTTGAATTGGGATCCTTGCTGTACGAATGGCCAATTTACAATTAGCAAATAAAAATAAACCAATAAATTTTCAATTAGCGTGCCATATCTTTTTGAAACGCGAAACAGTAGCTATGCGTGTGTGTTACCAATACCGCGAGCGACGTTTCCATCTTCCAAAGCATGTTTTATTTTCTACAAAAATGCAGTTCTCAAACATAAAGAAATCCATTTAAAGTAAAGATTGAATCTTTTTCATTTCTCTGATGCTCGAGTGCATCGGACGAATAGAAATAATTCGTAAAGTTTACTAAATCATGTTTTTGCAATGGGATGTCACATCCTCCTTCCACCTATGAGATAAAACATCCCATGTTTATTATTCGAATCGACTCCGATGCTGATAAAAAAATCTTTGATGAATCCGTTGATACATCTAGGATCTATTTTGTCTCAAAGATTCTAATGATGAAAAGTCACGTTGCCATAAAATGAAAGACGGATGCTGCGTTTGACAGATACAAGTATCCACGATATGAAAAAAAGAAGAAATATTAGGTGTGGGAAAAAGTTCGTGGCGTTTTTCCCATTAGATGGCAAAAAAACGCCACGAACTTTTTCCCATACCTAATATGTTCCTCTTTTCCAAGAGCGGTATGAGTATAGCGCGCACGCCTTAGTACGACAGAAATGATGCCATAATGCTGTATTAGAAAGCGAAAGGGAACACGCTAAAAGCGATACAAATGCGTATATATATTTGTTCGTATCGGAATTTTTTCCCATGGCGACATTCGTCACGCGATCCGTATCGCGGAGTCCACCTATTTATTAACATTTTTTTCCTCCACTTCACTCCTAGTGGTGTTTTCTTGGCCGTTTTGTCTTTCTGTCGTCCCCATTTATTTTCCATAATTTCTTGTCAATCTCACACCGATCCTTGAATCTCTTTTTTTGCTTCCCGAGTACGTGAGCGTCGTCTTTTCGCAGAATCCGATCCGTCGCAGAAAATCGGACTTGGAGTAATTAAAAATATATCATGCCGATACTGCCATATGTACTACGTAAGGAACAGCGATTTGGTACGAAACTCACGAATCCGCCTTAATCATGTTGTTTGCCTCCTCATGGCACTCTCAATCTCATCATTCTGTAAGGTTTGACCTTTCTGTTTCTCTCTTGAGCTGATTCGTGCTTTTTTTCCGAATATGCTGATCATGATGATGATGATTATTATTATTATTATGAAATGTATAGAGTCTACTAAACGCCTTATTTATTTTATTATCAAGACTAATGTAGCTCCCTCTCATCCATGACAAAATTTGTCGCTTCGATTTATCTTTGTTAATCGTGCAATGTTGCTTTGACAATTTCTCTTTGATATATCATGACACACAATTTTATTTACTTGCTTTTCAATTGATTGAAGATTATTTGTATACATATAAACGCGGAGCCTCAAAATTTATTTGCTCTTTCGAACAACTCAATTTTACTAAATTTAATGAATTCTCTTTCACAGAATCTCCCTTTAATGTATCTAAATTTGGAATGATATACAAAAAATCAACTAATAAGGATAATAATGATAAGAACATTAGTAATGATAGTTAGATATAATGCCGATTATGATCAAAGAAGTACTCCTACTCCTTTTTGTAATTCATTAAGCTGATATTTTATCATTATATTATTTTTCATTTTAATTTTCATCTTTTCTAATGTGGATCGATTAAATTCCTCCAATACTTCACACGATATTCTTCAATCAATCTACTTTCTAAAAATATCGCAAGTGTTATGAAATGCTTTTATCTATAATGTTCCTGTTTTTTTTTAATCATCTTTTTAATCTCTTCTTCAAAAATTCTTATTTCGTGTGAAGTAAATGAGGAAAGACCTAGAAATTGGAGGCTCGTAATCTTTATTAATAATCGTACATGATATATAGATGAAATTGTTCGTTAGATAGTAATTAATTGACCTTGTGGTGTTGCTCGCCTTAGCTTTTGCTAGCTTATGCTTCACCACACGGCCAGTTAATATCTGAGAGAAATTAAGCGAAGAGAGGGAGAAAAATAATAATTGTAATGAAATCATATTTTATAAGAAGACGTAATTCCATAAGAACACTATAGCAATGAGAAGTCTATCTAATACGAATAGGCAAAGCCCATAGGCCAGGTGGACGAATGAAAATAATTTTAAAAGTGGATTAATTTTAATAATAACGATAATATTAACAATGTTATTTTTTAAGTGTAAGTACTGTCCCATCGCTCCTTTCCTTCTCTCCTGCTCCTCTTCCTATTATTTCCTAACTATATTACATATATGTGTATATATATCTCCGTCTATGCACGAACCCACAAAATACGTATATACATGTATAT
>NW_012130091.1:3191911-3197537 GCF_000143395.1 Atta cephalotes
TTACGTTATATATGTTCTTATATATTACTACACACACATATATATATATATATATATATATATATATATATATTTACCCTGCGGCAACTGCTTGATGCGCTTGCACAATACATGATAAAGTATTTTTCCAAGGACGCTGCTTTACTCCGCGCGAAAGAACAGCTAAATATCCGACAGTCGGCGGAAGCGGTTCACCGCCAATAGCTTGTCTCCAAGCTTTCACCAGATATCTAGCCGTTTGCAATAGCAGAACCGTGTTTTCGCCTTCATAAGTGCAAGTAGCAGTCACTAAACCATAAGTCGCCGGCAAGTTGCTCGCATCCATATAACCATGTCCACCACATGCCAATCGTAATTGCTCAATACCAGTAGCTCCGTCTGATGATGCAACTGCCTTTAGACAACATGCCAGAGCATGCAGCTGAAATATAACTTTATTTTTCTAACAATAACGACAAGTATTTAAATTCTAAATAAATGAAGTAGAGAGCCTGAGACTGTCTTCTATATTTCTATTTTTATATGTATAATAACGTATCTAGTATACCTCAGGTAATCTTTCCAGCTCTCCTTGATCTAATTCAGCTGTCACATTGTTATACATCTCCCAAATCCAATCGGCGCACATTCGAAACGCGAAACACGCAGCAAGATTGGGAAACAATTTATATTGTTGAGTAACATAATCCATAATTTGTGATTCCGGCTCGCTGAAACAAATAAAAAAAAATTTTTTAAATACATTTTAAATTCTGAATACTATTTTAATTTAATTATTATTAACCGGTTTTTAATCTAGTTGAAAAAAAAAGTATTAAAGTATTTCTAATAAAATATGACTTGTAGATTTTATAATTTAATTTCTTTATATTCTTCGCTTCAAATAACAGCAAAATAGTATAATAAGTTTTTTAAACTGATTATTAACTGATTGATATCGCATTAATAATTTACTTTTTATTACATACTCAGGTTTTATCTGACTCTGTCGTCTTACTGCGCTGTATCTGATAGCTATCGTTACTGCCTTCGACAGGTAATTAGAGATATCGCGTACTAATACCACTCGAACGAACATCATAGTACCATACGTAAGTTTATCACTAGGCGCTTTCACATAAGTTCCATCCTCCAGCACCTAAAAATTCGAACGATTAGAACTTTAAACTTTCCTGATAGATTTTTCCTTAAATAATCAATCGTGAATGTTTTGTCCTCTCCTTTCCTCATTACCTGAGAATTTTTCATCAGCATGTGTTCGCGCGGTATTCTAACGTTCTCGAAACCGAGAAAGCCATTATTAGTTGCATTCATTCCTAATTTTGTGCCAATTTCACCGATCTTTATACCTGAAGATAAATATGTATCCTTTAACATAAGTCTCTTTGTCATTTATAAATGGTATTTGGTAAAAAATACAATAAAATTTATACTCGTAAAATGCGTTTATGATTTCACATACCTGGTAACGGTTCATGAGTGTTCTCATCTCTAAGTTGCACAATAAAGGCGTGAATGCCTCTACACTCTCCTTTCGTATATAATTGTGCAACGACAATTGCATAATTCGCGGTATGACCCACTGAAAATATTTTATTTCTATAAATCTTGAGAGTGATCTGAATGTACCTATAGTTAGTTTGAACAAAAAATATACTTACAACCACCAGGCCACCACTTGTATGATGTCAAAGTCGGACTATTTAATACAAATTCTTTAGTCTCAGGGTCATAGGTCGCTGTAGTTTCTAAACCTCTAATAAATGTGCCATGACCAAGCTCCGTCTAAGAACACATGGTTTTATTATTCTACAAATTACACGGTTTTAAAAAGTGTATATGTAAATAATAAATGATGATAAATTTGTCATTAAATAACGTTTTAATAAGAAACATACTTGGGCATAAGTACCAATGATATTACAGCTCCAAGCCCTGGATATCCAATAACCTTGTTGTTCAACATTGCCTTGTCCCATAATAGCAGGTATAAACATCACATAGTGCAGTGTCAATGGATTACCATCCTTCAGTATCGCTGAGCCTAACATGCCTCCTAAAATTTGTCTACAAAGCACCACAAATGTTTTTGTCAAATGACATTTTCTTTTTTAGATTTGTAAAAGTTTATGTTTAGCAAATATTTTTCTTCGCATGGGACATTAAACTTCGAATTAAATTAAATATTATTTCGAATAAATAATAATAATTTTATAAATAATATAATTTACTTGAAGTAAATGTTTCATCAATGTTTTCATAAAACATTAAAAACTTCGACTTGAATATATTATACAAGGTGTATCCTAAATACGCTGAAAGATTTAAGGAGTGATTACTCACACAAGTTCAAGATTAAAACTTCGTATGACGATTTATCGGAAACGGCTTAATTTCAAAGATACAAACTAGATGTCATAATTGAAAAAAAATATCATTTTTTCCAAAAATTTCAAAAACCGTTCAAGTTATTTTGATGTAACTCAATTTAATGAACATGAAAACTTATCTTTTGGGACTACGTTATCTTTTTATTCAATCAGAGGCGGACCTAAGGATTAGCAAGATTCCCTTTTTTACGAAAAAAATGGATATGTCATTAATTTTTTAAAGTTTGAAATTGTAAAGTTTGAAATCATCATTTCATTTGATTATTATTAGTTACAATAAACTAAAAAGAGGAAAATTAAATTCTTGTATATATATCATCTCCATTCAGAGTGCTTAACATCTTACAGAAATCAGTGTGAAATTATTCGAAATACGCCCGGAATCTTCTGCCGAGTGCGTCAATCGATACGAAGAAGGACGGATGTTTGCACTATGACACAAAGTGATTACTTTCAATATTTGCTTTAGAGTTTAATTTTTCGCTTTTCAGTTCAAATAAAACGATTTTGTTCATTTGCAATCTACGAATTCTAATTTCTTTATTTTTTTCTCGAAAATAGCTCATTCTATCGAAAATATTAAAGAGAGCTTTTTTCTGTGAATTTATCCCATTTATCATAAAAAAATTTCAAACTTCAAAAAAATCAATGATGTACCAGGTTTTTTTGTAAAAAAGGGGGTCTTGCTTATCCTTAGGTCCGTCCCTGATTGAATAAAAAGATAATGTATAGTCCCAAAAGATAAGCTTTCATGCCCATTAAACATATCAAGAGACACGGTAGTGTCTCGCGCCAAGTGAACGCGCAGTGCGAAACCGCTCTGTCTTTACATGAATCAGCGAGTTGCAAACATTCGAGATTATCGGTTTTTCATTAAAGGTAGATCGATCGACTTCTGAGTATAAACTTAAATAGTTGAATTATGTAATAAATGTTTAAATTAAAAATAATAATAGGTTTTTCATTAAAGATAGATCGATTTCTGAATAATAAACTTAATTAATAATTGAATTATGTAATAAATATTTAAATTAAAAATAATAATAGATTCTCAACAATAAATAGATAAAAATAGACCAATGAGAGTATAAATGTAAGTCATGAGGCAAAAAGATACAATTTTAAGGTAATTATAGTTATAAAATTAAGAATTTATGATTATAAAACCACTGCATACAAGTATTCAAACGTTTCGATTTTCTTTGTAGTCATCCTCAGCGAATATAAATCGAGTAATGATTCACATCTTTCGCAGAATAATAAAAATCTTAAACTCTGAACTAACAACATATCGGTCTACATTATCGACGATATGCAGAAGTTTTGTTTTATTTTTATTTATTTTTTCTTTCTTTTTTGTCGACATGTCCTTCATTGCAGTATAATGTTGTTATTCCGACATACTTTAATGGATCCCACTTTAGTTCTTGCAATCCACGAGTGATTGACCATTTTATTGCGCGAGGAATGTATATCCCAACTCATTCCTACGAACGGAGATATCGTGATGCGAAATCTGAAATGTCAAATTTTTATGTAAAATCATGTAAAAAGCAAGGTGTAGCATTGCGCATTGGTAGCACTTTTGCTGCGGTTAAATCAATCAGTAGACGATCCATTTTGGCGCTCACTTTAAAATAAAATTTGATTATTAGAAATAAGAATACGTGAATTATGTAAAATTTTTAATATATGTATATTTAGAATTTATGAAATATTATTATTGCAAATGAATTTCGTTTTTTTTTCCTAATTATAGATGACAATAAAAATTTCATAAATTACAATAATTAAATGAAATATGTAATTTTTTTTTAATTACATAATTCACGAAACTTTTGACTTGTATATAGAATAAACAATTTTGTAGTATTAACTATTATTAAATGTATTAAATAAAAGAAAACTCAAAATCTAAAAGTATTTATTCCCTGATAAGTAAACAATTAAGGTATGTTTACAAAATATTAAATGTAACAGCTAGAGAGAAGGGAATAGAAATTTAATAAATAAAATTAATGACAATTAAATCCATATAACCCAATTAGGGCAAGAAAAATGGAATAAATGAATAAAATTGCGTAACTAAATTAAGGCATGGGATAATTTTGATAAATAAAGTAATTAGCAAACAATCAATCCTATCTAACAGGTCAAAGAAAAGAAGTTTAATATATAAAAACTGTAATGACAATTAAACCTACCAAATCAGAATTTGTAATCAATTATCCTATTTTGTTTAAATTAAATATGTTTACAATTATTAGGAGTCCTATTTTATATTATATTCTTTACTCTAAAGTAATAGTCATAATACGTTTAATTGTTTATTTATTTATAAAAATAATAATAAAATAATGACATAAATTTTAAATATAAATTTTATTGCATATATCTTTGCGGATTTCTTTTTCTCTGATTTTTGAAAGATAAATAAATCAGAATTTTTTTCACATACAATTTTTTTCTGCACAACTATCCTAATTCAACTAGACGTACATACGTGACGGATGTCATATTGCTTGTAAAATGGGTCGCGCGCTGATTGGCTCAGAAATTGAACGAGTGCGCAGTATTGGGAATGCTATATTTTGTTTTTTACATGTGTAAAGTATATCATCGTCTCTAAAATCTTCTCCTTTCACATTTTCGACGGTTTATTGCATCTCGTTTATTGCGATTCTCATTTATCGATTTACTTATTTCATTGCAGCACTATATATTATAGTATATATATATATATATATTACATATATTATACAGCACTGTATATCGACATACGATATGAAATTAAATTGCTACGTAATTTGCAGGATAATAATTAATAAATAATAAATTTTTCAATATTAGGTCGATAAATAATTATTAATTCGACGCACTGCGCGGATAAATGAATCAGATTTGTCGAGAATTAATTTCTTATTATAATTTCCTATTCAACAATATTAACATAATATAGCTGTTACGTATAATAACATGTTTCAAAAACTGTAGTGGGTGTCTATTTTTGGAAAAAACGATATTTTTTTCGAACTTTGACACCTTGTATCTTTGAAATTAAGCCATTTCCGACAAATCGTCATATGAAGTTATAGTCTTGAATTTGTGTGAGCAATCACTCTTTAAAATCTTTTAGTGTACTTAGGATATACGTACCCTGTATACACACACACACACACACACACACACACACACACACACACACACACACACACACACACACACACACACTACTT
>NW_012130091.1:3208094-3228476 GCF_000143395.1 Atta cephalotes
TATATATATATATATATATATATATATATATATATATATATATATATATATATATACATACGAGCAACGCGTGCGAATTAATCAGCGAGATTAAACGAAACGACGAACCTAGCTCATGTCGATGCGACGTCTTCGCCTTACTGCCATCCCAGAAATTCGTTAACTCCATGGGATCGAAGCTGCATCTCTCACGCTCGCGCCGCAAATCCGTATTTATCGTCACCGTCATTATTAGTTGATTATAGGAAAATGTCACACCAGAGCATCTGCCAGTAACGACTGTTGTTGGCGCGAACTACTGACTCTCCCACGCGATCACTGGCAATCACGTCGCGCTTACAATTGATAACAAACCCACCACTGACTTAACCGTTTACCGTGCCTAACTGTAGAGTGACGGCTACTGGCAGGCCACTCACCACTGAAGCAAATACAGCAGTGCGACTCTCTGTCGTTCTCCTGTCAGATGTCGACGCTTTTGATGAATGTATCCAAAACGGAGAACGCATGCGCGAAACAACTTGACTAACATCGCCATCTGAACTTCCCTCTTCTCTTTTTTATTCATTTTCCGTGCTCTCTCTCTCT
The DNA here is from genome assembly GCF_000143395.1 of Atta cephalotes. Lineage (NCBI taxonomy): Eukaryota > Metazoa > Arthropoda > Insecta > Hymenoptera > Formicidae > Atta > Atta cephalotes. The sequence goes on from NW_012130091.1 coordinate 3,208,683, forward strand.
CTCTCTCTCTCTCTCTTTCTCTCTCTCTAACTTATTGCATTATTAAATATAAATGTTAACGATATAGTCAAGTTAAAATTTCAGAGCTGATAATGTAATATTTTATAGATACATGTGTAGTTTGTGTAACATGTGTTTCTTTTAAATTTTAATTTCAAATATAAATAGGTATTTAAGTGATACAAGTCGACACAATCATTCTGTCTTCGTTATTCATGAAATGCAAAGAAAGTTAGAATGACATATATACATATATATATATGTATCAATTGTGTAAATGGAAGATATCTCGAAGTAATGCTGTATGAGAAAGAGATAAATTTAAATAGAGTTACTGAGCAATTTATTACTTAAGATTCTTCTTTTTTGAAGAAAATTCTAAACTGACGATATATTGATGCAATAATAAGTTGGAGCGAAACAAATATAGTTTTACTCCAACTTATTGCATCGGTTCTTCACTAATTCAGGTTCAGAACTTTCTTCGAAAAAGAACAGGTCTCGCGTGTGTATTTTTCATCTTGTCGTTGTTGTACAAAATCAGTTGTATTATTGTATCGTTATACGATATAAGGATTCGCAGAATGTCTTTACTAGTTCGAAGATGCAAATTCGATAGTTGCTGGTATTCGACGCTCGTAAATAGGCTAAAGCTTCATGAGTTACATGCTTGGTCGTTAACTAACCTGTTTTGGACTTCGAGTAGTTTTTGCAATACATACGCGAAACTAAATATTTTAGATGACAAAACTAAAAAGTTTTTGGATTATCTCACGAATGAGTACAGAAACAAGTCCTGGCAAAGTAATAACTTTATCGATTTTGTCGATTTAAATGCTTCCGGTAGTTTATTTAATGAAAGAGTACAACTTGTGGAAAATATTCAAAATTTGTATGACTTAGGTAAATGGAATATGTTCAGTACGGCAATTGACATTATTTATTATAGTTTACAATGAAAATTTCTTTTTACAGGGCAACAAGATGTAGAGATAAAAAAATTAGCAGAAGAAGAAACAATATTGTACAAAGAACAATTAAATGAACTTGATGAAAGATTATTGCACATGATACTGACAAACATGTACAAAGATTTTTACAGTAACATCATTATTGAAATAACGGCAGGTGTTGGTGGTCAGGAAGCAATGTTGTTCGTTAAAGACTTGTATAATATGTACATAGGTTATGCCAAATATTTAGATTTGGATCATGAAGTGATCGACATAGAGACGACTGATAATAAGGGTATTAGACATATCAGTATTATGATATCTGGCGATCAAATCGACAAGTTTCAACATGAGGGTGGTGTACACAGAGTACAACGGGTACCAGCTACAGAAAAATTAGGCCGAGTACATACCAGTACTGCCTCAGTGGCTATTCTGCCAGTGCCATCAGAAATACAGATTATGATTAATAAGAATGATCTAAAAATAGAGACAAAAAGATCGTCTGGTGCAGGTGGTCAACATGTGAACACTACAGACTCTGCAGTGAGGATAACACATTTGCCAAGCGGGTTAAGCGTTACCTGTCAGGTACATAGGTCACAAGGTAAGAATAAAAAAATAGCGATGGACAAACTGAGGAGTATCCTGTATGAACAGCAATTGAATAAGCAAACGTCGTTCACAAGTAAATTACGGCAAAAGCAAATGGGAATGGGATTCAGGAATGAGAAAATCAGGACATATAATTATAATCAGAATCGTGTGACTGACCATAGGCTAGGCCAAAATGGGACTTTCAACAACTTGATAGAATTTATGCAAGGTGGAGTAGCTCTAGAAGAATTAGAGGACAGATTATATAATCACATGCGGATAGAAACCCTGTTAGAAGTAATAAAAAAACTGGAGTCACAATCGAAGTAATCCATTCTAACATTATCATTTTGATATAAAAGATTGTATATAAGATTTGTTTTACATAGGCATTGTACAGAACACATAATCAAATATATGTAATATATGTAGTAATATATACTAACACATTCTCATTTATATTTGATCGAGATATCATTCCTCTCATTTGATAAGACAGACTGATTTAATTTTATATATGATACACACACACACATACATACACACGCACACGCACGCACACACACACACACACACGCACACACACGCACACACACGCGCACGCACGCACACATTCGCCGAATTTGCTGATAAACATATGGAATTTTGTATTTATTTTTTGTCTTAATTGTGATGTAAAGCAACTTTACTTATTTCATTAAATACAAAAGTACAAATACAGTAATATACAAAATTCATATGTTAATAATTTCATCTTCATATCGGTGCTTTCTCTTAATCCTTAAGAACCATGGAAAAGATCCTCGTCATTGATGTACACATATTTCTTTCTATATTTGGATTCCATATATTTTATCTTCGTTCAGGCCTAAGCAGATTGCACACACATGATATCGCTATCTGAAGAGGCTTCAATATGCAGCACAATAACGATCCCATGAAAAGAGTTCTATTATTTCTTCATTTAAATAATCTAAACTTATCTAAATTTTTAAATAGGGACTTTTGTACTTGTGCAGATATGCAAATTCTGAAGCAGTCACTTATCAGATATTAATTCCACTATCTTTTCTTATTTCTTCATTTAGGAAATTTATTTTCTCATCCTTTTCATTTTCTAGTTAAACAGAAATATTTATATTATATTTCTATTTATTATGTTTCTGAATCAAACTTGTCCAATTTAAGCTTCGGAGCCAAAACGCAAAAAGATTCAATGTGGGTAAGATTTCGGAGACTATACCTTGATCAGAAAGTTCTCGGAATTACCACCAGGTGATGCTCTGAGACAGCTGATTTGAATTCTGTTTTTTTTTGGTTAGGTTCCCACATCTATCATTGACATTCCCACCAAATTTTATCACCATAGCTTGACATTTGTAAAAGTTACGCCGTCTTGAGTACATCTACCTCTGCACGTATTTTCGATTTTTTACAGTTTTAAAAATGGAGTTGAATTTGCAACAACGAATTTGTATTAAATTTTGCGTTAAAAATGGATTCAATGGTGTGAAAACCTTGGAAATGTTGGGAAACTGTTTCGGCAGTGATACTCTAAAGAAAATAGCCGTTTATGAGTGGCATGAAAAAAATTATTATAGGGAACGCATTTTACACACAGCCGAAAGGAGGTAATGGAAAAATCGAAGACGGCTCTGATGGCTATACCGACAATAGAGTTCCAGAAATGTTTCGAGAGCTGGATCAAGCGCTGGCATAAGTGCGTTGCAGTCGATGGGAAGTACTTTGAAGAGGACAATATCACTTTTGATGAATAAAACTTGTATTTTGAATTTTCTGAATTCCGGGAACTTTTTGATCAACTATACTTTTTAGTATAATGTTGATATACAACATAACTGAATAACATTTGTCAATATTTTACAGTCTTCGAAATCTTACGTTGAATTTTTTGCGTCGATGGTTTTACGTTTTTAGTTCCGAGGTTCAAATTGGACAGATTCGTTCTGAAAATTAATTTGCAAAAATAAAATAAAAAATTAATGTAATACCTCTCAGGTCTGATTTCATATCATCTTCTTTCTTTGAATTAATGTTCATAATACGCATATCCATTTCTTGACCTTTTTCCAAACGCAGTCGCTTCGTAGATCCCTTTAAAAAAATATCAAAATTCAATATTTATGTATAATGCAAATAATGCACTTTTTTAAATTGATCAAGTAGAGATTAATATAAAGGTCACTACCTTGTATGATCTGTTATCTCTTCGCCCACCTTCACCTTCATCTTCACTATCACTATATTCATTCTCATGTTGTATTCTCTTATCTAAATCACGTTGAGGCAATCTTTCATCAAGATTCATCTTCTCTTCAATTTCTGAATCTTCAATAACGGCACCATCTTCTGGTATTGCCTGAACTTGTACGCCAGGTGCATGAGGTAGCATTCTCAGGTTTTCAAATAACCTTGTTCTATAATAAAAATCAATGACGAATTAGTTTGTTAGTATTAGAGGAAAACCCCTTATTATGAGATAAGCGGCTAATATGAGATAGCGGCGTTTCTGCTAAAATAAATGCTATCTATTGGTTTCACCATGAATTTATTGCTCTTAGATTGAGAACTATTTAATGGAAAATTCATTATTAGATCATGTCTGTAGTCATTGTAAAAAAAGATTTTAGAATTTGAATATCTTCAAGTTTCATTGAGCCTTTAAAACTTATTTATCATTTAAAAATTTTGGCAATAAATTCTTCATATAGTGATAGAGTAAGGTTGTATTAATAGAAAAATATATGTTGAATTGTTTAATTACAGAAGTTAGAATTGATGATCATAAAATCATATAAGGCATGGAAATCGTAATATGAGATATAGAGTATTTCTGATATGAAATAATCTATGCTCCTATGTCATATCCTATGAAAATCATTGCTAAAGTATAAATGTTATTGTACAATAATAAAAAGACAACTGGAATGAACATTGAGTGTCTATTTCTGAGATACTTGGTTCCAATTACCTGAAGACGAATTCTGAATATAATCCATTACATTCTTATTTTTCGCTTATATTGGCTATTTGTTTATATTTTAGAAACATTAAATAAAGTTTTTTAATTGTAATACTGATGTACTTTGCATTTTATTATCGATTTCTCGGAGCATCTCGTATTAGGAGAATTTTTTGACTTTGCGATTTGCTCACTTTTTACATTTCTTTAATTAAAAAAAAATAGAATTTGAATTAAATTTTACATAACATCATCTTAAAGTTTATTAAATTTCCTTCAAAATAACCTATTATTTTTTTAATTCTCCATACGCGATATCTCATAATGGGATCCTTTCCTCTACATATAAAAACAAATTACACATAGAAATGAAAATCAGAACTTACTTAATTTTATCGAGATATTCGGAAGTATTTTGATTTGTCATATTTGAAGGACTAATATGCAATTTAAAGTCAGGGCCAAAATATTCAAAGTAATCGTTATATGGAAGCTCGTTAGCGATTTCACATCCGAGAGCCACTGATGTTTCATACGTCCAACATCTGGAGACATTTCTGATAGTATAACCACCACCTCCCACCATCAAAAAAGGTAAATTATATCTTTTCACAAACTCTACGCATTTACCATGGCCTCTCACAGTTAAATTAAAGCATCCCAATCGATCACCTATATAATGATTGATATTTGCATTGAAAATTATGTAATTTTATTTTTGTGACATAATTTCTCTTTTAAAAAAAAAATCTTACCTGTTAATGAGTCTGCTCCACATTGTAAAACAACAGCAGAAGGTTGAAATGTCTCCATCACTTTAGAGATGATAGGAACGAATATCGATTCATAACTTTCATCATCCATACCATCCCTTAAAGGTATATTAACTGCGTAGTACTTTCCCTATTAGTAATGACAAAGAGAAACTATATATATTAGTAATGCGTTAATATTTCAGATAAGTAATACTATAGAGACTATATTATTACAATATTTTAATAACTTTTTTTTACCTTTCCTGCTCCCATATCGCGAAGATCTCCTGTTCCAGGGAAATACTCGCCATATTTATGAAATGATACCGTCATTACTCTATCTGTTGTATAAAAAGCTTCTTCTACACCATCGCCATGATGAACGTCAATATCGATATATAAAACTCTCTGATGGTATTTTAGCAATTCTAAGATCCCAAGTACAATATCATTTACATAGCAAAAACCAGAAGCTTCGCTCTTCTTTGCATGATGTAAGCCACCACCCCAATTGATACAAATTTCTGAGGCTTGCTTGTTGAGTTTAACAGCAGCAGCTACAGATCCACCAGCTGATAATTGACAAAATTCGTATAAACCATCGAAAACAGGGCAGTCTTCTCCTACGTTAACTATCCCACAAAGAAAAAAATATCAAAATGTTTCAAAAAACATCATTTCAATCATTATTATTCAACAATAATGTCTTACATCGTTGCATTTGTTTATTGTATTCTCCCATATTGTCTGGTCGTATTGATCTCAAAAATCTGATGTAGTCATCGCTATGAAATTTTGTCATTTCTTCTGCTGTAGCTTTATGAGGTCGCTAGACAATAAAATGTAAATACATTATAATAACCACAATAAATAAATATATTTTGATAGAAAATTATAAACAAGTAAAAAGATGAATACATAAATGGAAGATAATTATAAAAATGTATTTACGTATATTTCCATCTTTCTATAAAGACCATAATTCAAGAGTAAATTATGTGTCATCCGTATACGATGTGGCTTCATAGGATGTCCTTGACCATAATAATAATTTCCAATATCACCTGGTTAAATTGAAAACATGCTTAAATAAATCAAAACAATATATAAAGTCTCAAATTTTTCATTATCATTATAGATGTGTTTTAGTGAAGACTACAGTATACCGGAATATATTTGAGAATCTTTCGCCACTTTCTATAAAAACTATATTACTTTCCATTATGTTGATTAAATTATCAATTCAATACAGAAAATATTTTTGAGAATATGTAAAATATATTGGAAAAATAATTATATTATCATAGTTTATGATAATTACACTTGGATATACAGATACATAATAGCTATGTAACCAAGAACGGCTGATGCTACAGTCGCGCGATAGCACGGTCGAGAGTCTGTTGACTTAACCATGCGAAAATCATATTATCAAACATAATGAACATGCAAATCTCAGTTTACGGCGCCGAGACAATCGTGCTTCTTACTATCTGTCATCTATCAAGCGGAAAAGAGGCTGATTAGTGGCCAAATATCAAGTGAGATAAAATAGACGTGAGAAGTGCAACATATTTCGACAAGGTTCCAAGGTATATTTCTGTGGTTTTAGAGAGCTCTTTTAGTACTTACTATCATAGTAATAACAGACGCGCTTCTTGAATGGCTGCATGGCCATTTCTACGGATTCTGCTTTCGTTAAAATCGGATGAAACTGGATGAAACACTTGGTACGAAATTAAACGAAGACCGTGGGTAGTGGCTTATACTCACAACTATATTCCAATATACATGTCGTTCAAATCCGCCAGAACTCGCTTTCATTCGCTTCAATTCGCTTGCATCATGAGACCGAGAGGGGAACTAAACTCTGCCTCTCCTCTCCCTCTTCACCCCACAAAGATGCGTCCCAGTTCCAGTGACATCTGGTGGTCTATTTTCTGTTCCTGCACTAAACTCTTCTAGAACTCTCTTTCTCGCTTTAAACAAATATCAAATGTACATCTATCTCACTTTGAAGCGGGGAGCACACTCTTGCATAACGCATAACACGTAATGCATAAGAAATTGAACCAATCAAAGTTTCCTTCCTTTCCATGAAATAAAGAATTATGATTATTGTTTGAATTTCTTCAAATTCAAAAGTGTACACTAGAAAACAGACCTGTCTTGGGTTAAAACTAAAAGAGGCTTCACTCAATAAAAGAAACAGGAAACAGAGAATGGAGAATAAGAATTTCAACCTATCAGAAATCATATATTGTGGAATACACAGTTTCCGATAGGTTGAAATTCTTATTCTCTGTTCTTAGTTCTTTTTATTGTGCAGAGTCCTAAATAGTCACGTGACTACATGACAAAGTAGCGCTAAATTCAAATCGTGCTCTCGAAGAAATATTTTGGAGTGCTTCTCACTTTTGAAAGATTAAAAATAAAGATGAAAGATTAAATATAATTAAAAAATTATTGGCACGTTATCATCAATATCAATATGTATTACTATTAGATTAGGGAAAATGTTCCTTAACAAGTAAAAAAACTTTTAGCAATCTATAGCAGCACATATACTATTTTTTAAAAAATTGATAATTACGCCACTTGATAGAGCAATGCTTCAGCTTTAAGAATCTGTATTTTTAATTATAATATTTAATTAATAATATTTTAATTATAATAGTTAATTATAATACAATGATTTTTAATGGAGTTACGAGTAATAAAGTCAGAATGTTTGTCTTTACTTAATCCGCGAGTAACTCAGGAACAAAAAAATCATAGAAACATTTTTACAAAATAATTTTGTAGAGAAAGCTTTAAGCTTTCACGATAGAAGAGTCGAAAATTTGCTCAAATTTTTTTTGGACATGCTACAAAATAATACCTACAAAGTAAAAAGAAAATTTTTTTTCAGTTCGTAGTTTTTCTATATACCTATACATAAAAATTAAACTCACATAAATTCAAAAAATATATAGCAACTATTCAAAAGTAGAGAGCTTTAAAACTTTTTTAAATTTAAATTTTTATCATTTTTAACGAAAATATTTGATGAGGAAAGGTCTTTTTTTATCAACTTGTGAAAAGATTTTCCCTAACTCAATATGAATATTATAATATTAACAAATGAATATAAGTACATTTAAAAAAAGGAGAAATAAAAAGAACTATAATTGAGACTATTATAGGCCGCAGAATTCTTAGAACTTTCAGGAGTATACGCAGAGTGGAAAGATGGCAAACAGCCAAAAAAGCTGGAAAACAGGACAGAATATGTAAATATGTAAAAAGTGAAGGGAATAGTGAGATATTTAGAGGCATAATTGAGGTTTAAGTAAAGTTCAGCCTTCTCTTGAAAAGTTGTCATTTTGATACGAAAACGTTCTTGTTTTACATAGGCAAGCCGTTGTACATAGCAAATTGTAATAAACTCTATGTAATACAAACAACATCCCCCGTTTCCCGAATGGAACTCGTTCCCGCGACGAGGCTACCATCCGAGAATTGGAGTTCAGCGGTAATATATAGAACGTTCGGTAATTTATTTAATAAACGTACAACAAGATCTCATATTCTTTTTTTCTTTTTCTTTTTGTTTTAACCGCGTGTCCAAAAAAAGGCACACACTTTTTTTTTACACACACACACACACACACACACACACACACACACACACACACACACACACACACACACACACACACGACACGACCACGACACGACACGACGACGACACGACGACACACACACACACACACACACACACACACACACACACACACACATCTCAATATAATACAGCGATATACAAAATTAACATTTTTGTAATGTAGATGTTGACGCGTCGCCACCCCATATCGCTATTGGTTTATAATGTACAAAGCGAGTGTACCGTAGTGTATTTGTGAACATGCATCATAGTACGCAACCCTGCTCCGGTCTAGAAAAATCTACATCTCAATGAATTAGCATTTAAACTGACTAGATCGACTCAGAATACTTGGAGCTTCTTTGTACCATTCAATTGTCCTATCTATATATGATGAAAGTGTCAAAATCGGTTAAGACACTTGTTTTCGGAACGAATCCTGATATTCAGCAAAATTTGTTTTCTGATTTTTTTCAAAAAAGACAAATTCTTCTAATAATTGGATGTACTTGAAAAATCATTTTGACATTATATGCCGATGCTAGAAATGCTAGACAGTTATGCATATTTGAGACATTCAATTTTATATCCAGATAATTGTATAAACAATAATTGCTTAAACAATATAAAAATACATCATAACTGTATGTAACTCGATTTCTTTTAATTCAATCTTCTTTAATATAATAAAACGCATTTAGAAAAATCATTTACTGAATCGCATTTATTTCTTTATTTCATGATCGAAAATGTGTTAGCGAACGATCCTACGCTAAGTGTTTTAATTCTGATTATCTGATCTGATTTGACGATCAATGACGATGGAGGACAATTTTGTATCTTAGCACACATTTTGATATCAATTGCGTTCGCCACATTTGATTGATCGCATAGAAACTATACCGGGCAGGGAGGGAGATTGGGAATAGCACATTAAATTCGCCTAGAACTCGACTGCGACCATATTTATAATAACAAGATCGTAGTAATGAGAAATAGAGAGCACAAAATATCGCAAGTACTCCTGATCAGGATTGATATATTGGAGAGAGAATAAAAAAAGTTTAATCTAAAAATATTTTGAAAAGAGAGAAAGAGTTATAATTTACTTTCATTATTTCTTTCTTACTAAATTCTCCATTTACTCAGATTTCTTCTTGTTTTCAAATTAAATATAATTATATGAATTCTAACTCGTACAGGAAAAATTCATTAATTATAGAAATTAACAAATAAATAGAAAATAGTTTAAATATGCATTATGTAGCAATCCTGATCGTCGGACAAGACAACTGGATGTACAAATGTCTACATAGTATGCAGGCGAAAGTTTCAATTCATATCAAGCATATTATGAATTTCATTGTTAATTAATTTGACACCAATTATTAACTACAAAATCAGGTTGATTTTAACCAAGCAGGAAGGTGTTTTTTTCGGCTACTACGCATATCAGCAGCAACATCAAGAGGAACAAATTCATCTTGGCGTTTGTCGCCAAACCGCACTGATCCTTGATGTCGCTCTCGCGAGGATTCGAACGTATACAAGACTGTGGTCGTTTTCGCTTGAGACCAGTAAGTGCCTTCTGACAAACCAACGTATTATTCTCGTAAATCACCTCCTCGGGCTTGACACTCAATATCGGTGATGTCGTGTCTCCACAATTGGTATTCACTACCACTAACAGCATATTGCTATAAGCTACCGATTGTACCATGTACCACCTATGCTCGCAATCCATGTCCATGTCATATGAGTCAAACGAAGCGTTTCGCAGGTACAAATATATCTGCAGATTCAATGCATAGATATCAAAATAATTTACTTAGAAATACTCTAATTTTTAGAAAAACTATCTTAGAAGTAATAATATTATTTAGTAATAATATTATTTAGAAATAATAATATTATTTACAATGTATCTCATTACTCATTTTCCTGACCAACTTAGAACCAATTTTAGTAAATTCAATATTATAATTATATAATCAACATTATAATTATAACATTATAATTATATAATTAATAATTTTAGTAATTTAGTACCTATGTATCTTTTAAATTAAAGTTTACCTCTTGATCGCACACTTCCGGGCGTGTACGATTGATCAGAATATTTTGATCAAAGTTTAATCTATCGTCTTTGTCAGTGATTGGTGGTTTCTCCTCACTCTCCTCATCATCATTATGAACAGCCGATTCATCGTCGCTAACATAGCTATAAGCTTCCGCGTTTTCATAATCTAATATGCCCGTTCTTGCCCAAGCCCAAGCAGCATGACCGATCATCCACGACAGTGCTGTCTGCAAATGCTTCCATGGCTGCAACATAACATTTTGCCATTTAATTTTTAAATTAACAGAATTGTAACATATATAATTAGAAATTTTATGATAGCTTAATTATAATATTTGTTGTTAAGATTTAACTGTCGTTTATATTTCTTCACTGAAAAAGAAAAAAGAGACATGTGTACATTATCTAATTACATTAGCAAAAGTAATTAAGATCTCTTTAAAATTTTTCAAATAAAATTAATTAATGATTGTTATAGCAAATATATATACAAAACGAGATAGCTCAGCTTTTTTTTGACTAGTATTCTTGATATTTACAGATTTACAAGTATGAAATGACGATTTTTTTCCCCCAAAAAAACACATTAAATTCAGAAGAATGATAGAAAGAGATTTATTCAAAGTATGCTCCATTGCTAGTTACATATTTTTACATCTTTCGGGGAATTTGTGGATATCACGCCAGTAAAAATTTTCCCCTTTTGCCGCGAACCATTCATCGAGCCATTTTTTCACATCTTCGTACGAATCAAAGTGCTGCTCAGCAAATGCGTGACCCATCGATGCAAACAAGTGGTAATCGGAAGGAGCCAAGTCTGGTGAGTAAGCCGCATGGGGTAGAACTTCCCAGCTGAGTGCTTCCAACGTGTCCCGAACTGGTTTTGTCGTATGTGATGGAGCATTGTCATGGAGAAAAATGATCTTGTGTTGCCTCTTTTGGTATTCTGGTCGTTTTTTAAGCAGCGAACGATCAAATCGATCAATTGTTGTTGATAGCGTTTGATATTAACCGTTTCGCCAGGCTTCAATAGCTCATAATAGACCACACTCTTCTGATCCCACCAAACACAGAGCATCGTCTTCCTGGCAAAGCGATTCGGTCTTGCTGTCGATGGTGGATCTACACATGATTTTTTGCGCTTGGGATTCTCAAAAAAATCCACTTTTCATCTCCAGTAACGATACGATGCAAGAATGACTTTCTTCTATATCGTTCGAGCAAAATTTCATATGTTTTTACGCCTCTCCATCTGTCTCTTATTCAATTCATGTGGCACCCATCTGCCGACTTTCTGAATCTTTCCCATCTCTCGTAGGCGATTAGAAACAGCTTGTTGACAAACGCTCAATTGCTCTGCGAGTTGTTTTTGTGTTTGTGAATCATCTTCATCCAGCAATGCTTGCAATTCCACGTACTTTTTGGGGGGTTTTCCGTGTTCCTTGTCTGCAACATCGAAATCTCCAATTTTGAAACCATCGTTCACACACGTTTTTTGTGATGGAGCATGTTCATCATAAACTTCTCCAAGTAATCGGTATGATTCCGCAGCAGTTTTCTTCAATGAAAACAAAAAATTAATGCTGTCCGCGAATGCTCCTTATTTGGTATAAATTTCATCATATTAAATACAGCAACACAACACTATGCAAACACTTTTCAATCAAATCACTTTGCGCGTTTGACACTTGTTGATGGTACAATAAAATGGCGTATAATGTTAAATCTTTTGTACTTCACACTGCATTGGTTCTCAAATCGTCATTTCATACTTGTACACCTAGTAATAGTATATTGCAATTGAAAGTGCTCACAGTAAGAAGAATGTTGCCGGCGTTGTTGGTTTGTGAACTTTTGAAGCACACCGCTTGATAATCAAAGATCCTTATCTTCTCGAAGACACCATCCTTGACTAAGCTGCTCATTATCGGACCTCTGACATCACCAAAAAATTTACCAGCGTCTGTCTCGTCCTCGGCGGCGATTATGTAGCCGTTATTGTCAATGAGATAGCATGCCCAGACTTCGTCGCCGCAGTGTTTATGACAATTACCATCGCAGTTAAGCGTTATGTTCTGGAAAAGCGCTTGCAAGGCAGTGTGCTGGAATTGAAAGCCGACCACCATGGCCGGTGCCTTCCCCTTCGCGTTTTCTATAAATTTATTTTTGCAGATTTAATATCCTGACATATCATTATATATATATATCATTTGTATCTAAAGCAAGTTATCTGACTTATTAAGTCTTTCCATTTCATTAAAGTCATTAAATTATTAAATTTAAATTAATGTTGGAGCTAACAATAATTACTTATTTAAAAGATGTTTCAAATATGGATCTTGTAAATATTATGAATTATATTGATCCCATGTAATTTTGGATGATTTGTTTCTATCTCAGTATTTAGGAAATTAAAAAAAATAAGATAAATAAATCTAATTGAGTTCTCAATTAAACTTATTCGTCTTTCTTATGTTCTTTCGCTTATCTTAATCTCATTTTAATATTTCGGAATTGAAAAGAAATATTCCTCTTCTATTTTGATGACAGTTTGAATATCGATTATTAACTTACCAATAAATACAGCACGACTGGCAGTGACTAAAGTGGAATTGTTGGCACCCTTATCTTTGAGCGGTACGGAAAAAACGAAACTATCCTCATTTATGTAGTATTGCTCGACCGCTCGTTTATACCACACTTCGTCGATAGCATGAGGATATAATTTACTGAAATGATTCTCTGGCAGCGACATATTCTCATCTACTCGAAGAAAATCTTGCCATCTGGTCAATCCATTATGTGTAGCCATAAACGCCAAGACTACCCCAAAGCGTTGTTTGAATTGCTTCCTACGAGAGAAGACACTTCAGAAATAGCGATTCGGATCGTCTACGAACTGGCGTTTACTTATACTTTTTTGAAAAAATCATTTTAAGATATTTGATATGTAACTATAATACAAGTTATACAGGTCTCAAAAATTTGTATGCAAGCAGCTCGCAGCTCCTTTGCGCCATCTCTATGGGATTTGATTTGAAAAATCCCAAGTTCAAATAAAGAAGGATAAAAAATTATGTCACAATTATTATTTTTGATTTCATAACAATAATTTATTATTTGATTCATGAAAAACCAGATGAGTTATATCTTATTACAAATAAAACATGATTTTACCATTGTAGCATTATATATATTTTTCTATCATCTCGTTAATTACTTATTTAAATTAAATATTGAAATAAGATTGTAAAAGATTCAACTATCAGAGAAAAAACTGTCTTTTTATAGAATGGCGCAAACGAACGAATAATACTTTTAAAAAATGCTGTAAAGCATTCGAAGCAATCGAAATCAATTGCACGTTGGAAAAATCTTCTTGCTTTCGCAGATCGTTCGCAAAGCGTTCTTCTTCTTCAGATCTTCTGATCCTGAAAGATGGCAATCGCCCTACGACTTGCAAGCTAATTAGCGCTGATCCCAAGTGTCGAAAGTGATGAAGAGAGAAAGAGAGTAAGAAGAAAAAAGCAGAAGAAAAGAAAATAAGATTATATCGCATAGAAATATTAATTAATATATTGAATAAGTACTTTACAAAAAAGATAGCAAATTAAATTAAGAAAAGAAAAATCGCGAAAGATTCTCTATCAATTTTTCTGTAAAATTTATATACATATATATAATACAAATTTTTTAATTTTAATTAATTAGAAAGAAAATAATAAATACAGTTTCCTAATGAAAAATGAAACAAAATTCTATGAAAAAACGAGAGAGGAAAAAATAAAGTTAAGAGAAGAGAAAGATAGGGACAACCGACATTTGCATTATAATGTACGAACGGTTGAAAGTTAATTTGTTATTTTCTAAGAATGTAAGGTGCGTTGTGATGGCGTTACCTGGTCATCTGATTCATCAGCCTAGCTAAAGGTCTGCATGGCGTCAAAGTGGTAAGACATTAGTCAAAAGGAATAGGTGAATTTTCTATCCTCATAGAAACAAGACAGAGAAATTGAAAAGAAAGAACTGTGCATAAAATAGAGAACTAAAATAAAAACACGGGACGGAGTGTTTCAAAATGAGCACGTGTAAGTTTTAACTTTGACAAGGAAATAATGGTAGAGAAAGAGCGATGTCTCCGTCCTAAAGATGTGTTGAGTAGCGATTAATCGTTCCAACTTTATTTATTTTACATTATAATTTATTTTTTATATTTTATCTTTACAAAAATTTGCTAGATAGATTTTTGCTAGATAGATTATCAATAATCAGGCCACTGTTTAATATTAAATATTCGTTATAAATTCAGAATTTAAATCTATCCAATTTTGTTATAATTCTGTTCAATAACTTCTTTATAAATTAATTATCAAATAGTGATAAAATAATGTTAATTTTAATGCAAGAGTAATATTAATTATAGAATTATATCTATATAAGAATAAAAACAATATGAAATATGCGAGTATTACAAAATTCGAGTAGTTGTATTAGAGTTTTGTGTTATTTGACCGATTAATCGCGCGCTAGTTTATGCGAATAATAGGGAAAAGGAAAATTCGTTCATTGTTTTTCCAAGTAGTCTAGTCATGCTATGTAAAGCACTCTTATGTTAGCTAATAAATCAAAATTATGCTCACCCTGATTCCTTGGTGCTGGGATTTGGTGGGATTTGCTGGGCAAACCACTCGGTTACCTTAGCATCGTATACTAGACTGAGCAGCAGATTCCTGTCACAAAAGTATGAATTCTTGTTCTCGGCCTTGTAGGGTTTAGCTGTCACACAAAAAATTTAAATGCTATTAATTTTAGTATTGTTAGAAACATTTTTTATTAAAGCAATGCTAAAGATAAACAATAAATATGTATAACAAGAAATTGCATATAATAAGAGATGGCGTACGATTAGAGCTGTGATTGGAACTCGTAGCGGAGTGTTCTGGCGGTTTGGATCGTTGCTTCATGTCGATCCACTTCCAGCCTGGTAGGCGGGTACGCTCCAGAAAATGTAGGAGCTGTGATTCCGAGGAATTGAACTTATGTTCACCCTCGTAATGATACCTAACATTTACAATAGAGTTTGTGTATAAGTGGATCCATAAGATTGTCGCATTTCATTAGTTTATTAATCTATTTTTCTTCGCTGAACATAAATTTTAATATAGCTAAAAAGAACAAATTTTACATCAATCAGAATTATTTTAAAAATTCATTCAGGACTTACTTGCAATATAGCCAATGGGGATGCACCCGCCAGTTACTACCCGCGAAATAATCTGTTACGTTTTTCCCTACAATAGTTCAATTCGTTCAAATTTGACATAAGTGATCAAGGTCAGCGACGAAAGCCTCGATAAGTTAAAAAGAAAAAATAATAGTTCAATTTAATGTCCGAAGCAGAAATTGAAATTGTTATCATCTTAATAAGATAATAATTTCATAAAGCGATAAAAAAAAATTTTAAACTAATCGCTCTTTTATCTATTATGAGTAAAAAAATATTATTTGTCGCTGTGAAAACCAAATTAGCAAAATAAGGGTCACAGATCTTTCTTAGAATTTACAATGTTAATACAAGTGTTATGAGATGTATGTACAGGGCTTTGTTTAGGGTAAGCAAACTTTCCTATCGGGAACTTTAGATTTATATAAAGCATTTAGCGACAATGTGAATTTCACAACCGTTGCAATACAAAACTTGTTTGCGAATATCTTTGCGACTCCAAACTGTCATATGTCTATACTTTGAATGTAATAAAACGGGATTATATTCAAAGGAAAAATATATATTTCGTACATTTTCGTGAAGGTTTTCATAATCACATCATTGAATCGCCAAATTTTTTTCGGCATCTATTTGACTTGTCCGACCATGTCATCTTCTACTTGAGTAATGTCGAGGAGTTTTCGAATTTTATTATCAATTCATTGATATCAATTCATTTTTAATAAATCAATTAATTTCTCAAAGTACATTTAAATAAATAATTTACAGTAATATGTTCAAATAACAATGCTCAATATTCTGCGTAAAATAATTTCGGACAACTATTGGCATTTTAAAAATAGAAAATGTAGTATGTTATTAAGAAGACTCAATATAAATGCAAATAATCTAATAATTGTGTTAGTGGAAGCTTTCGTCGCTGTAAGATAGTTCGTTAGAATGAAATGTGTACCTTTAGCGTGAGATCGATGTATCTCCTCGATAGCGTGCACGCGATAATTTCCAGTATGATCGTGTTCAGGCAAACTGACCACTACTGTAAATGGAGTGTCCATTATTCCCGCGTAATCGTATTTTCTCTTTACTCTGCCGACACGTTTCTAAAGCAATAAACAATATTATAAACAATCAATTGAAGTAGTATGAGATCATTTTATAAAAGACTATTATTTCTATTAATTAACTATTGTTATTGTTATAGAGTATTAAAGAATTCTTATTTTTTTTAGAAAAGACATTTGGATCTACGTAAAAACATGTTGGATTTAAATCAAAATCCTTTCTAAAGCGAACGAGTGATAAAATAAAAATATAAAAAATACAAGCCTTAAAAATCATTAGATTATTATTTATTATTCTGATATTGTTTCTCTCCGAATAATAATGAAAATTTTAGAAAAACGTTTTAGTGGCAAATGCAAAAATAAAATCTTCGTTAAATAATTGTATTTATGAATATTTATCGTTAAAATATCATAACAGTATACTCACCATGTCATCGTAATGATATTTTGTATAAAGCGTCGCGCTACCATTCATCTGATTCACCACATTATTGCGAAGCTGCGAAAAGATGCAATAAACTCATACATAATTATTTGTTATTACATGTATATGTAACATTTAACGATAGTAGTACTCAAAATTTCAAGAGCGTGTCATTGATGTTCTACGATTTCACTTTTTGCCGACTTTTACAGAAATTATTTTTTATTTGTTCTAAATCTGCCAAAGTTTATGGAAAAAAATTTTATTGTTTTTTTTTATTTATTTACCATAATGATTCCTTCGTCAAATTCTCTGGGGCCCATATCGTGATCCATTAGTTCAACTTCCGCCATGTCGACACTATTATATGCCGGCTTTAAGATACGCTGAAACTATTTTTATAATATTATTTTTATTTATTTATATTATTATTTATATTATTATTACTTATATTTATTTTTACACTAAAAACTCAATATCGCTAATAAAATAATAAAGATTTTGCAATTTCACATAATATAAACATCAAATCGAAACACAAGCGCGTGCAAAAAAAGTTAAATATGATAATATAATTTAAAGAGCCAAATTACCACTGGTCGAAGATCAGGATGGATCAGAATAAAACCATTGTTGGTCACAATGAAAGCGTAACCGTTGACGCCGAGCTGCTCCCACGAAGATAAAGAGAAAAAGAAGATTGTATTATCATGATTAACATTTGTTATGCTGTCAATTGATGCACTGTGTGCATCATAAAAGCTAATGGATATTAATAGCATTTTCATGTCACTCTTCTTAATAGAATCGTCATATTCGATGTCCAAAGAGATATTTAATTTTTCGTTTATATCTTATTTATTATTTTAATATTGTTTCATCATGTCATACGATGTTTATTATGGATCATATTTATTTTTAATTCCTCTTTCTAATCTACGTCAACAAAAAAGTATCAAACAAATGATGAAAAGTGAGAGAAATAATCAAAGTGCTGATAAATACTAGTTAATTTTAATTTTGGCGTTACTAGTATTTTTGGTTTTAATTATTATTTAATTTAAATTAACTTTTGTTTTATTTTATAATTAATTGCCAACATTATAGATTTTTATTGTAGCTATTATATTTTAGGTGATAAAGTATTCTAAACTGATACTCTCATCTATAATTTAATTATTGTTATTTATAATTGATAATGATAAAAAATTAGTCACTTTTGTAAAATAAAAATATGTAAATAGCAATAAATATATAATAACAAAAAAAAATTGCTTACCATATGTGGAATCATAAATTTCTCAATTTCGTCGATTGGTACGTCCGTGCCAGCAACACCGAGTAGATTGGCGATCATTGTCTGCGCAGACAATTATTGATACGTTAAGAGAACTTGCATTATATGTCGCATTGCGTGACGTCTCTATTATATCATGACAATGTTATTATGTTGAAATAAATTACGAATTATCATCATCTCAAGTCGCATAACCAAAAGCGTATCTACCTTCTCCAACAATGTTCTATCACAATGAGTTCGTCTACATAAACACGTTTTCATATATCAAAAAAACCATATGTGTGAGAAATGATCACCCCTCGCGTGTATACAATAATGAGTAATACGGTCTTTTGATAATTTTCAATGGCAAAAAATATGTATAAATAATGATATGTGTACAATATGTTTGAAAAATAAGAACATTAAGTAAGACTTAACTTGTTCGAGTTAGTATGGACAATTAATTATCCGTTATTGCAAATTTTAGTGAAATAATTACTGCTAAGTTTTGCTGAATAAAACGTTTATTAAAATAATATCTATATTGCAGAATGAGAAGTAGATTGAAAAAGTGTGCAAATTATAAAATGTCACGTAAATATTAAAATTAAAATATTTTTTTGTTTTGAAAATGTTTAAAAATGCGCGCGAGAGGGATGAGCAATAAGAGTGTAAATTTCTTGCGATTAGACGCAATAACTAGCTCAACTACTGTTTTAATGTGTGTGTGTGTGTGTGTGTGTGTGTGTGTGTGTGTGTGTGTGTGTGTGTGTGTGTGTGTGT
>NW_012130091.1:3236167-3241679 GCF_000143395.1 Atta cephalotes
TGCGGGAGATTTTGATTTTCTGCTTTAATTGGAAGAAAAGTGCGGCTGAAGCCCATCGAATGCTTGTCGAAGTTTATAATGACACTGCTCCAACTGATAAATCATGTAGGGAATAGTTTCGATGTTTCAAAGATGGAGATTTCAGCGTTGAAGACAAGCCTCGCTCTGGACAACCAAAAAAATTAGAGGCATACTCGAAAAAAATCAGAGTCAAACGCAAGAGGAGCTTGCAGAATCATTGGGGGTAATTCAACAAGCCGTTTCTGTACGATTGAGAGCTATGGGAATGATTCAAAAACAAGGAAATTGGGTGCCTTATGAACTGAAACCGAGAGACGTTGAAAGGCGATTTTTCACTTGTGAACAGTTGATTCAAAGACAACAGAGAAAAGATTTTTTGCATTGAATTGTGACTGGAGATGAGAAGTGAATATTCTATGACAACCCCAAGAAGAAAAAATATTATGCTAAGCCCGATCAATCGTTGCCATCGACCTCAACATCAACACCATTTATGATTCGAAGATCATGCTCTGTGTCTGATGGGACCAAAAGGGTCTTATTTATTATGAGCTGAAACCTGGCGATTCTATTACGAACGATCGGCTACAATTGATTCATTTGAGCTGTGCATTGCGAGAAAAACGGCCGAAATACGAGCAAAGATATGATAAAGTTATTCTTCTTCATGACAACGCTCGGTCTCATGTCGCTAAAGTCATAAAAAAATATTTGGAAAAATGAGATGTTTTACCGCACCCGCCGTATTCTCCGAACATTGTTCCTTCTGATTACTGGTTGTTCCGAAGGATGCAGCAAGTTCACTTCTTTCGCAGAAATCGAAAATTGGCTCCAAAATTGGATCGCCTCCAAAGACGAGTCATTTTTTCGGGATGGAATTTGAAAATTGCCTGAGAGATGGGAAAA
The DNA here is from genome assembly GCF_000143395.1 of Atta cephalotes. NCBI lineage: Eukaryota > Metazoa > Arthropoda > Insecta > Hymenoptera > Formicidae > Atta > Atta cephalotes. The sequence goes on from NW_012130091.1 coordinate 3,237,095, forward strand.
AGTAACAGGCAACGATGGACAATACTTTAATTGATCTGTTCATTCATTTTGTTTTGAAATAAATTTTTGAACGGACCGAACTAATTTGTACTGCCAAAAAAATGTTTGTAATATTTTGCTTAGTATGTACAAAAATCTTATCCTCCATCTCAAATAAAATAAAAAATATTTACTCTCTGAGCATAAAAAGGCCGCGAGCAGTAATCGGAGTGATTGGTGACGCCTTTAGCAGCAACGGTCTCGTTCAACATATAGAGTGTTCGCTTTTGATCACAGGGACAATAATCAAGGTAGAGTTTTGGTGGTGGCGGCGGATCTGGTGCATCCTCTTCGAAGTGAACTTTGCCATAAATGCCAGGCAAGTTTACAAACTGGGTCGCGTACCATATCAACCGCAACAAAAACCAAAGCAACAATCTTGCAACATGTTGCAACGGTTCTATTAAGCTGTTGGCAGAATTATCGATTCGCTGAAACAATTTGCGTCTCCGTAAAAAAGCACTCTCTTTTTTTAAAAAAGAATAATAATAGAAAGAATAATAATAGAAAAGCTTTGGGAAGAATTATTATTCCTTATTCCTTATGCTATTTTTTATTCTTTCACTAAATGCAAATTTCTTTATAATTTTTATAATTATTAAAAACTCAACTATGTGAAATATATTTAAATATAATCTTTTAATATAATTAATATTTTTAATATAAATATTATTTTTTAATTATAATTAATACTTTTAATATAATTATTATTTTAATATTATTTTTAAATATTATTTAAATTTACTTAAATATGATCTTTTAATTTAATTAATATTTTTAATATAATTATTATTTTTGTCGATTATCATATTATTCTTTGACATATATTACTTACGGTCTCATGACACCATGCTTGATAATCGTAGATGTCAACCGGATTATAAAGACCCTGTTTGACCATGGATAGCATGACGGCACCCTCCTGAGTGCCCATAAATTGTCCGGTGTCTTTATTATGTGCGTCTGAGATCACTACATAACCGTTTTGGTCTAGCAAATAGCAGTCAATCCAATTGTGGGCGCAATTTATTGTCGTATTCGTTGTCTGATTGTCTGAGGTCAATGCAATGAACTGTTTGTACAGATCTTTCATCGGCATTTGAAAACCCACTACAGCCGCTGGCGCTTTCTTACCGCCATCCTTGGGTGACAGACTCATCGAAGCAGTCACTATCGCGTCTGCACCTGCTTCCCATGGAACTGCAATAATATTTTGTTTTATATATTATACTACTACTCATTTCAAATATAAATCATATATAAGTAATTATATAAATGATTTTAAATCAATCACAGAATTATAAAAGATGATTTAAAAAAAAATATTTAATAATTATTTCAGGCTCAAGTAAATTAAATCAATCGTGAAATCATGTCTATATGAGTCAACACAAATTTTTTTAGTGTGTATGTTCTTTATTAAATTTAGATCCAATTAACAAACGTTTCGATCTATCTTTTGAATCCTCTTCAATGTAACTTAATGCATACAAAATTCTCTTATATATTGTCCATCCGCAATAAGTTGATATCTCTTAATGGTTATGAAATATAATATAATAAATATAATAAAAACATTATGAAATATAATGTGATCAGAAAGGAGATGAAATTTTACATTCTTGTATTATACCTTACAACGTTTTTATTATTAAAAGAAATCAACTTATTACGGATAGATTTAGACAGAAGACAGAAGAATTTTATATGCGTTAAATTATATTAGAGGATCTGAAAGATAGATCAAAACGTTTATTGATTGGATCTAAATTTAATAAAGAACATACACACTAAAAAACCTTGTGTCAGTTCATACAGGCATGATTTCACGATTGATTAAAAAAAAAAATACACAAACACACAACAGTAATTATAAAAAAATTCTATGTCCTATCCACAATGAATATATCACTCTTACCAGATAAAGAAATACTTTCGGAATCTAATTCACTTTGAAAGATCGCGCCTTTGTACCAAGGCTCATTCACTGCTCGTCTATGAAGATCACCGAAAACAACACTATCGTCCACATTCGGCAGTTTGCTGGTTTTAAGATGATGCCATCTGGTGAGCCCGCTTTGCGTCGCGATAAATCTTATAAAGATTCCGTAGTGATGTGCGAGATTCCGAGCCCTTAAAGATAAATTCTCCATATAGTCACCGTGGAAACTGTTGTTCGTCGCCTTGGCATCAAATACAAGCAACTGCATAAGTTCTTTATTGCAATAATAGTCATCGTGCTTGAGCGTTTGTCTGCCACAGTTGGGTTCTTCATCTATAGATGAATAAGCCTCATATTGCTCAGACCAGCGCCAACCAGGTTGGCTCATCAGCGCCAAAAAATGACGCAATTCGTCTTCCGGCTTATTAAACTCATGACCTTCCAAATAATGATAACGACAATACACCCAGTTAGGATGTACGCGCCAATGATCGCCCACGAAATAATCCGACACATTCACATTCATATTCTGATTTCTACGAATCTCATCACCGACCTTGAAAAATTAGACATATTAATATAAATTATTTGAGCACACATTTAATACCATGAGCATAATTGCGTAAATAATTAATTACTACTTGAGAGATACAATTTATGCTGTATATAATATAATAATTTATTAATTAGTATAATTAATTGTACATAGAATTATTTTAAATACATTTGTTTAAAAAAGATAATGATATAGCTTTGGTGCTGCTTCTACCTTAATCCAAGTAGTTCCATAATTGGGTAAAACAACCGCAAGACCAAATGGAGTGCCAGGTAGGGGCGCATAAAAATAATCACGTTTCTCAAGATTGACCCGACGATTGTTATCATAATGTAATTTCACGGGAATCCCCATCATGTTACCTCGCTTGTGATCTACCAGCGCTGATCTCAGCTCCAATAATTCGGGACTCGGATTCCTATATTCATTTTTAATTAATGAACACTTCAAATAAAAGATAATACTTAATAAAAGAAATATAACGATTAAAATATAAAATGTTTCATTTTTTTAAATAATTAATTCAATATTTTGTATTTATCTATTTATGGAGGAAAGAAACTATAAAATGACGAAAATGTTATATACCTCGGCTCGCGTCCGTCATCAAATATTTCTACCTCCGTGAGATCGATGCTGTTATAGTTCTTTTTAAGCCGGCCTTTGTAAACTGGACGAAGGTCTGGATGCAATATCACGTAGCCGTTATTGGATACAATAAAGGCGTAGCCATTCACACCGAGTTTATACGGCAACGTAAGTTTACGGATGTCGTCAATCGGCACGTCTGTACCGGCCACGCCAAATAATGTGTCATTCGTCGCATCTGTTATATTGCTGCGATTGCTTTTACGATCAAATACAGGTGTGCTCACGGAAGTCAACAGACTGTATTCTTGCCAGATTGTGGTGTTCAGGGTAGATGAATCTTCCTCAATGTTCTCATTCTTGTGCAGCTACACAGAGCGATTGCGAAATTGAAAAACAGTTTTCGATAGCAATATATCCCCTTTATAATTTTCTTTCGTTAAGAGGAGTGAATACGTCGATAGATTGGAACAAAAGCGAAGGGCCACGCTATCTAATTCTCACTCGGTCACTTCAATACCGAGGTATATAGAGCATGTCTCGGAATCAAGGGTGCAATCGAAATTCCACGAGAACTGATTACAGAAACATTCTTTATCGCGTATAATATTCTTAAATCAGAATCTGATTTAAGAAATCTCATTGTTCAGTGATATTTTTAATAGACTCGAGATCTTTAGTTGTCCTCTTAATTCCGAACATTTTATATAGCAGCTAACACTGATCTAATAATGGGAAATAAATAAAAAACAAATGAATTAAACTAAAATCGGTGAAATCCAGCCAACAGGGTACTAAACCTAGCTTGAAGTATTCAATCTGCTACCTATAATTGGCCGAAGACCATTCGCTGCATCGATTAGTCATATCTCAATGTCTAGCGATAATTTGAGGATGTTCTTCCAGTTCTCGAATCGACACTTCAATGAACTACATTAATTAATTCCTCTAGGTATTAAGCTTTTGACTTTAAGATTGAGCGAGATATTCAAGAGATATTCTCAAATCTAATTCTGAAATCAGTAAAAAGTAATATTTATTTAATTAAATATTATTTATTATCTCGCTTAATCTTACACGAATTACCAAACAGAGTGATCAAAATTGGAAATTATCCACTGACCAATTTTTAAATATACCTTTTCTAAAAAAAAATTTTAGCAAAATTATGTCTCGTAAGGTTTACTCCCGTTTGGTATTCAAAAGATTAAATACAGAAGCTTGTGCCAAGGGAGATATAGCGATGATATAAATCTACACGGAGTGCTTGGAAAGCCTAGGAACAGACAGCGGGGATGCTTTCTTGATCGTTCTAAACCTGCTGTATGTAGATTGCGTCCTCGTTTATTCGTACGCCCAGCTGTTTTCCTTTCAGATACTTTTCCAGTCGCGACTTTTGTTGCCCATGCTTCATTACCCACCACAGCCAAGCGGCAAGTGCTGGATTCTGATGGGATTTA
>NW_012130091.1:3243803-3248562 GCF_000143395.1 Atta cephalotes
AAATTTGTTTCGTATATTTTCAAATTTTTTGTATAATAATAATAATTGTTATTAAAAAATTATTATATAATTTAAAAAATTATTATATAATTTATTTTAAAAATTATATAATTTAAAACAATTGTAAAAAGTCAATATGAAGCAAATACAATAAAAAACATAAATGATTTGATTTGATAACATCGAGATACAAATATTTTTTTTTACATCTACTTTCAGAATCTCTTTAATTTTTTTATAGGAGGAAAAAAATGATTTTGTAATGTGTTATATTATTTTTTATTGAAACAAATTAAAATATAAAATAGCTATTTATCGTGTTGAATTCAAATGTATTCATGAATTAAAATGTATTTAAAAAATCAGAAGCGCGAATTCGGAAATGATTCGAAGGAATAAATTGAAATTGAATTCAACAAATGGATTGAAAAACTACATTTCTTATTCAAAATTTTGAATTAAATAATATTCACAATGCACAGAAAAAGCTAATATTATTTTTAGATTGAAAGGCATAGAGATATGCTCTATGTAATTCCTATAAATGAATTTGAAAAGCATTCATTTTAACATTCGTGAATCAATCATATTTCTGAAAATCTGAATTCATTTCAATTTATTTCCATTCTCGTTTGTTGAGTCATCACGCAACATTTCGAATATAAAAAAGTGCATTAAAAGTTTATTAAAAGTTTATTCAATCAAATAATTATGTTATACAACCTCCTTTAGATTATTCCCCAGTTTCCCTCCAGGAATACCGTCAGTAACAAGCATGATGAGCTGATTACATGGTGAGTCGGCGTTACAACCGCGTTCCTCCCGATAAGTTTTAAGTAGACTGAATGCTTTAGTGAAGGCCTCCGTGAGATTGGCAACGTTATCTGTATCAATCTTATCCATGGATTTTTTGAATGTATCGAGATTTTCTGGAGTGGCTTGAATCAGCATATTCTTAAAACACGGTACGAATTCGGTCGTCTCGTTGCTATATTTTAGCAGTGTGACGAAATCGTTGTTCGATAAGGTGTCCAGAATCGAATTCACTGTCGTCTTTGCTGCATAACATCATCGTTTCATTAAGACGAAGCGATTAATACACTCTTCTCAACAATATTAAATTACAACTTTTCATTATAAAATTAATTATAAAATTAGTCGCGATAACTAATTAAAAATAACAAATATTAATTTATCAAATTGAAAATTTTTTGTTTCATCGTCTTGTTTATCTAAAGCTCTAAAATTTTCTATGAAACTTGATTAAATTTTTATTGAATATAAAAATTTTAATTATACACTTCTAATTCCATTCAATAAAACTACTAATCGCCCATACCGATCGTCTTTCCAAAACCTGTCATGCTGCCACTGACGTCCATTAGAATCACCATATCCTTGCTGCACGTGGCTGCCTCGATGAACCAACTACGTACCCTACAGTCGTACTGATCAGCAGGAGAATCTTCATCGTCGTCGCCATCGTCGTCATCATTCTTAACATCATCGATGTTTTCGTTATTATTTCTGCTAACATTGTTATTATTATTATTATTATTATTATTATCATCAACTGTATTATCATTATCATCATTATCATCATCATCATCATTATCATCATTATCATCATCATCATCATCGTTAATGTCTTCGGGATTCGTTCGCCATTGCATAGCAGGATACTGTCGAAGTACACCAGTGACTGTACCGAAGTATTGCCATGACAATGCCGGATCGGATTCGTAATTCTGACGAAATATATTGTCCAACGGTTCAGTCCTCGCAATATCTTCGGCTACATCTTGCGTGAGATCATACACGTTAGTTGGTATATGAACCGATGAATAAGTCGTATTTACCGGAATGTCATAGAAGTGCGAGTCCGAAATCAATTCCATGTCTCTAGAATCAATTCGTAATATCTCTTTATCGATTTATTTCACGTGATTTGTCTGTTTTCAACAATATATTATTGTTTATACTTGTTAATTATTTCAAATTAGTTTTGCATAAGTAGTTACATCTTGATTATGTGTAAAATATTAGTTATTTGAACAGAAACAAAACTCAAAATTAAATTATCGTGCAGTATATAAAATTCTATGATATAATTTAAATTAAAAAAAGATCCTTTTTTTAATTTGAATTTTATGAATAAATCAAATTATAAGATAAAAGGAATATAAAATAGTGATTCTTTTGCGGAAAATATTCAATCATTATTAAAATCTATAATTTAAATACAAATGTTTACGACTAGAAGTCTGAGGATGATCTAATAATAGGGATAGAAACATTTGTATTTAAATTATAGATTTAAATAATTAAATATTTTTCACAAAAGAAAAAAACTTTTATGATCCTTTTATCTTACAATTTGCCTAATACCTAATACAAAATCTAATCATGCAATTAAATTTTTATGTCAAGAAAAATTGTAAGGAAAAATGTAATAATAATCAATAGAATATCCTATTTTTTATTTTATGCACAGTTAGTTTAATTTAATTACACATTTTAGCAGAAAAATAAAAAAGATTCTATAGAATTAAGACCCTTTGTTAAAGTTTCTTAGTCTAACGTCTATGACAACAAGTTCTTCCATTATTAATAACGTTGCATTTGCATGATTCAGTTTTAATCCGCAAAAATTCTTGCCTTTTAACCTTAATAACTGCGTAACTAATTCTTGTGGCAATTGAAGAGAAGAAAGGTACAGTGAGGCAGAGTAAATTGCTTACCTGAATACAGTCTTCTTATGAATGTCACAGTGTTTCTTCTTGTTCGCTGAATCATGACCGATGACAGGACTACATTTGCCGGAAACGTAAGAGAAGTTGCCGTCTAGGAGAGATGGGTCCCAGTTCTCCGCAGCCTCTTCGGCTGCTATTCGAATGCAGATGATTGCATCCATCTTTCGACGCAACATCCTACCTACATTTTCACTAATTATGTTGATCAATTCTTCTCCGGATTTATCTTCAACTCGCGCGTTCATGTTTTTGTATTTCTAAAAAAATTATTACTTGTTTAACTATTTGTTTAATAACTACTTTTTAACATTAGTATCTTTTATTATGCTTTTTTCGTGGTATATAAGCATATATATTAAAAATGTTTAGCTTTATATATTAATTATATAGCTAATTATATAGCTGCGATGAATACGTTCTATGGATACTACAGTATTATAAGATTATATATTTATCGCTAATTATATACAAAGGATTTTATATCATTAAAAAAATAAGATATTTCTTAAGATATTTGTTAAAAAAGAAAATATTTCTTCTACAATAAATTCATTGTGATGAATTAAGTATTAAAATTAAAATATTAAATATTAAAAAGAACATAGATTTGCTTTTTACAAATAATCGCAAAACTATGTTAAAGAAATATTGTAATTCGATTTTTTCTTGTTTGGATAAAATCAAATAAAAATGTATGTTATCTTGCATAGAGAGAATTTCTTGAATTCTCATATCAATTCTAAAGTTTATTATCTCAAATAAATAACGAATACTCACTTTATCTCAAATAAATAACGAATACTCACTTCTAGCAATTCCTCGGGCCGACCCACTTCGTTCGCAAGTTCCCATAACTCATTACCCAATTTATCCGCCCATCTGGCCACGCTAGAGAGTTAAGAAATTGCAAATATATTTAATTTAAATATCTAGAAAAGCACACCGATTTAATTGGAGTTGCAGTCGAAAAATATGATAATAATAAGTAGTACAAATTAAAATACACTATAAAGATAAATATATAATACTCGTATAATAATTAATTAACAAATTTATAAATTAAGCCTAGTCTTCATTTTATGTATGTAAGCTTGTTTAAATAGCAATCAAAAACAATCTTCTAAATATAATCTTGCACGTAAATATTATTCATTTTGTAATTTTTCTAATATTTTTATTCTATATTTCTAATTTTTTAATTTCCTTTTGAATAATGCATTTATTCAAAGCACATTCATGACTTGCGTTTTTTACAACGCTATGCGGAACTCACATGTGAGCATCTTTAGCCAGACATACGACGAACACCAACACGAAGTAAAAGATGAAACATCGATCTGCACTCGGCATGAACAAAACTCGCCGTGTCCGTTTCCTCTTTCTTTATAATCTTCGCGCTATTCGTTCCTGTAATGGAACGTTACGCTCTTTAACTTTTTAGAAAAAGCACAGATATGCGAAAGCTCACGATGGTAGATCAGACACTCGATTGACTATATCTCTACTGCGGAACAAACCGGCCATGAAATTCACCTCCTTTAGTTTGATTATTTTTGGCACTCGAGCAGTGCTGTCTTGAAACTCTAAACTTCTTTCTTGTTTCTTGGGGTGGATATTAATAAAATCATGCCGGCCGGTCAGAATAGTACCTAAAGAAGGTAAAAGGATTCTTAGATTATTGAGTTTGACTGTCATTAAATCTAATTTTCAAAATCAAAAAAATCGATTTTACGAGATATTAAATTCCTTTAATTCCTTTAATATTTTATCGATTTATTTTAAATTATCTACTGTGAGAAGCAGTTGAAAATAAACTGTTGTCGAATAAAATATGTTAAAATATGTTAAAATAAATATTTTATATTGTACTATTGATTCGCACAAAATTCAAAAACATTCAAATAGAAAATTGACATAAAAAAATTTAATACACATCGAGATTAATCGATGCCTGTGTATTAATTGAAAAATCGTGAAATATTTTTAGAGTAAAATTAAAATTAAAA
>NW_012130091.1:3253950-3257456 GCF_000143395.1 Atta cephalotes
TGTGTGTGTGTGTGTGTGTGTGTGTGTGTGTGTGTGTGTGTGTGTGTGTGTGTGTTTTTATTAATATTTTTTGCATTTGTTTTCATATGTTCAATATGTCGAAAAATATAAGAAGTCTAATGAGGTCAGCTTTCAAACATCGTTGTCTCGTATCATCTTAATGTGCCTGCATTGATAAAGGTGGGGATTTCTCAATGGGGAACAGGCTTGCAAAAGTTTAGGGAGGGAAACTTTGCGCCGGTATCCACCCCGGGATTGATATTGATTGCGAGCACGCGGGACTGATGCCGGACAGTTAGAAGCGAAACGTACGTCGAATAGGAAGGCAATCGCTAAGTAAAATAAAAGAGAAATGCCTCCCGGGTGCGAAGAGATCGAGATTCGTGACATGTTGGAAAAAAACGACTTCATCGAACAAGCTGTTCCGAAGAAATCACCGAAACTTTCCGCGATATGCGGTGCGTGTTTCTTCCTCTGATTCTCCCAGAACACTTTACAAATTCCCAGTAAAATTTTTGAACTCATAAAATTTTTGAATTTCATAAAAGTGAGCAAGAGAGAGAGAGAGAGAGAGAGAAAGAGATCATATTATCATGACATTATCAATATTCTTAAATTTTACGACTCCTGACGAAAATCTCTAAAGTAATCCTCCGATATCGATTATCCACCGTCGCAGATAAACTGAGTGTGACAAGAACAACAATCTTTGTAACATTATATTCTTAATATATCAATTTATATTCTTAATATATTCTTAATATATAATAATATATCAATCTGATAAAGATACGGGAATATTGTGAAATATATTAGACAACGTTTAGTCAACAGTTAACTAATATATTTGACACGTTGCAAACACTTCAGTCATCAAGAAAATCGAAGATAATTTTGCTAACGATATATTGTGTTAAATGTAAATGTGAAAAAGGGTGAAAGAATTCTATATGTAGTGCATGTCTATATATGTACTGTGTATATATGGTGTGCCAATTGCTTAATTCATTTAATAACACTATCAATCAATAGACAAAGTTTTAAAATCCGTTCAAAATTAACAAGAAGAATCATTGCATGCATTGATATCACACATTGATGTCATAAGAAATAAAAAAAACGTAATACGTTTCGAGAGAAACGTCCCAGCAAACGAATGGATTGAAATAGATTAAAATGGATTCAGATTTTCAGAAATACAGATTCATAAAATAATCTTTTTCAATCCTGAATGCATTTTTATTCATTTATAGGAATAGTACGGAGTATATTTCTATGTTTTTCAATCTAAAAATAATATTATAGTATTTTATGTGTATCGTGATATACTCAAGTCAAAATTATGAAATGCAATTTTTCAATCCAATTGAATCTTAAACATAATATCGGCCATTTTTGTGCATTGTGAATACTGCTTAATTTAAAATTACTAAATAAAAATATATAAATAGGAAGTTTTTCAATCCAGTTGAATAAAAAAAAGTCGATCATGAATACTATTTAATTCGAAATTGTGAGTAGGAAATTTTCATTGTTTCATTTAAAAATGAATGCTATTTTATTCAGAATTATGAAATAAGAAATTTTTTGTTTTAAAATTCAACTGATTGTGAGTTAAAAGAAAAATTGTACCATAAAAATATATCATGAATTCTACTTCATTTAATAGTTAAAAGAAACATAAAAAGAACATAGAAAGAAGACTAGTGAATATGTACAATAGATGTTACATATATAAATTCCTTATTTTTAATTAATAAATTAATCGCTTTTATGTATATTTTATATTAATACGTTTCCTTTATTATACAGCTAGTGTATGTTTTTTTTTGTATAAAATAATAACTATAGAATTTCATGTAATTACTGCTTTAAGTTATTTAACTTTTACATGTATAAAAATTTTTTATATGGAATCCAATCCATTTTTATAGATTTAAAATATGGATTCGGATAAATTGAAAATTTCCAATCCATTTCAATCCATTGTAATTAATAATTCTTAAAATTAATAACGTAATTTGTTGACAAGTGTGTATTTCAGGTAATTGTCTAAATATAAATGATTTCACTGATTGTACTAATAAGAATTATACAAAAGCACATACATACATACATATATATACACAATTCATTTTTTCATTTTCTCTTACAATATTTAGTGACAAAAAGCACTTTACGCTTTATCGTGATATCTTATATATAATAATATATAAAATGCTAAGGTAAACAATTTTTCATGCATGAATATGTATAAATATGTATAAACATACATAAATATTCATAATCATGCATAATCATATGAAATATGTTCATATATATTTCATATGATTATGCATGTTTATAAATATCTTTTTCTTCTGTAAAATTACTTTTTAATATAATAGAAATATTAATGTGAAATGAGTGTATAGTAATGTGAAAACATGAAAAATAATTAAAGGGATAATTTTCGTGTTTGCTTTAGAAAAAATAAAAAAAAATTGCTCATGCACAATTATACATAATTGTGTATATAATTATAACAGTAAAAACTAAATAACAGTAAAATTAAGATTAATGAGAATCAGCACGGAAATATTAATACGGTACGCATAAATATTAATTCAATAAAATAATTCATAATAATAAATGTGCTTTATTATGAATTCTTGAATATTTCCATTCTCTTTGGAGTCATCCTCAGTAAATTATACGTATTCACACTTAATATTGGTTAAATGATCTGTCCATGATAAGTTATTATCAGGTTCTTAAAACTGTAACAGAATCTCAAACATCAATGACCATGTCATGAAGTTTTGACGTCTGTTTGATAATTTAATAATATTTAATTTTTTTTTCATAAACGTCTATATCAATATTTATTTTTATAATTAGGTGAATCGACAACATTGAATTAAGAGACAAATCTCTCGATTTAGAAGGCAATGCTTGATCAGTTGTTGTATAACTTGTTAAAAAAAAATCTTCATTCTCTTTCTTTTTTCTTCTTCTTTTCTCTTTATATGAATTAATTGCTTACCTTAATATATGATGTAATCATACATTATTCTTTATTTTTCTCGCGAAACGCCACGGTTATCGTTTTGACGTCGATTTGATGTGCCATTCTCACGTATATTTCTCTTGTGCACGGAACTTCTTCATTTCACACTTTAGTCAATCGTCGGCATCGATCGCGAAAGTTGCGTTGCCCATCGCTATCCGAACAAAGTTGCCAAAATTTCTCAAAGTGCATAAAATATCTGTGAATAAAAGAATATTTGTATAAATTTTGTGTTCTTTTAATTCAAAATATGAATTTTATTTGACAATTTCAATTACGAATGTGAAAGAGATTTTAGAGTTGAGAAGAAAATAGATTGCTAATAAGATGGACTGATCGAATTAAGTAAGTATATATATATATATATACTTAGTAATAAATAAGTACACACGCGCGCGCGCACAGAGGGAGGAGGGGGGGAGGGGGAAAGAGAGAGAGAGAGAGAGAGAGAGAACAT
>NW_012130091.1:3260313-3264408 GCF_000143395.1 Atta cephalotes
ATTTCTTGTATTTTTTATTTTGTATTACTAATGATTTCGACGATATAATAATTTGAATGTTCGCATAAGCAATTTTTTATAAATTTCTGCAACTTACAAGCGTGAATAATTTCACAAAAAAATCTCAAATTTTTTTTGCGAAACACATGTCATATTTTTCTGTAGAATATGTTAGCAAATTAAAAAATTTTTAATGACAATGTTTCAAAGGTGCCCAGTTTGAAGTGGAATGTCTGAGGCACAGACCGCTCTATAAAGAATTGATTATGTGTCTTTAACATGAGGTGAAAATTAGAAAAGTGAGTGAATTCACTAGATGTTGATCAATGAAAAATAAATATGCTAGTAAATTTGCTAGTTTATGTAATTTTCACCTCATTTCAAAATATCAATCGACTCCCACACTAAATCTATAATGTTAAATTTAACCTAACACTATATAGTGTCAAATTGACACACTAATATAATGTCAAATTTAACTATCGTTTTGATAAAAAATAACGATATATTTAGGAGTAGTGGCGACTCACATTAGGTTAAATTTGACACTATATTAGATTATAGATTAACAGTGTAGATATACCTGGGACCAGTATTTCTGTGAACTGTATTGCCTCTGTTATTGATTGATGGAAGGTTTTATCACGCCATTGAAGGATTTTCGTGCAAGCACGGAAGACTTTTCAGTGACTTGATGGAACAACATTGGGTTAATTAGTTCAAAGTGGCTTCCCATCCGCGTCGCCGTAACGGTGTGCGGGGAAAGACACTCCGACATGACTCGACACTCGAATATGTACAGACTATGCACGAAACTACCATCACTAAGGCTACGTTCCAAAACTTCCTCTCCGAGGAAAATTTTACTCGAAATATATAGTACATGTGACGTATGCTAGCACATAGAATAAAATCTTCCTCGGAGAGGAAGTTTTGGAACGTAGCCTAGAATTAGACTCGAGCGAGTCATTCGCATAGTGGATCACCTTGCAATGTTTACCTGTGTTGATTATTTTCCTCATCGCTAGAGATACGCCTCCAAGCGATGGAAACTCGTTTCACTGAATTTTCTCTCTCATTTATTGCATTCCTAGTTACTTTGCAGCGTCGTCGGTCGAAGAAACGCGTTCAAAGTTCGAACTTTCCTCATTTTTGTCTGAAGTAAGTCGCAAATTCAAATTTTAACGGTTGTATGGATACTTCTTAATCGATTATTAGAAAATCACGCGAGATGCAAAGTGACTTACTTCAATCAGTTGATGCGATATTCGAATCGGATTTAATTCACGTCACTTTTTTTGTCAAAATATAATCCTATAATAATCTTAACGACTTTAAAGAATTTAAAGATTTATTTTGAATAAATCTGCGCCGAAAGATGCGTATTCCCTCGCTCAGCTCTTTATCTAATTGTTCTAAAAAAAGGACTAAATTCGCACGTAAATACTTTTATTTTAGCATTATTCCCCCCCCATTATTATGTTTGTATCATTCCTTGTGTGTAAGAGAATTAGAGATGGCATATTTATTTTATAATCAAAAAAATATTTTTTACCTTCGCGTATTTTAATTTAATCAGCTGTCAAGACAAATCGGATAGTTTAGGTAACAGTTAGGTTAGGTTAGGTGCTCTCAGATCACGCATATTTGTCGTATCATCGCGACTGTATCTTTCAAGGATGGTGCTCTCGTTCACAGGATTACCTTCTTCGAAACGACTACTGTTGCTCTTCTTACAATGGTCGCTATGTAAGTCATTCACTGAAAAACTATCGAGACTATCTCGCAAGTGTGGAATCAATTTTCGAACGTGGTTTCGTTGTTATCAAAGCATGTCACAAAGTATCATTACATTATACACTCATTGCAATAACAGTTAATTATTATTAGATTTAAAAACGTTTGAAATTTATAAAATTTTATAAACTTGGAAGAAAAATCTTCTAATTTATCAGATTAATTAGTATTTTATATTTATTAATTCAATATTTAAAAAATTATACAATTAGAAATATGTTGATAAAATTCCAAAAAAATATTTATATTCCAGAGGCGCATAATTATTGATTATGCTGGTATATAGAAAAGAAAAATGTAATGAATGTAATGTTCTTCGATCGTAATAAGGCGGAAGTGGTCATGTTGCACATGCGCTTGCTCGTCCGAGCGCGACGAAGACATGCGCGGTCCTTTTCGGAGAATAATTACATTTATTAAAGCATTAATCATTGGATCACGCTGTGTTCGGAATAGCGTGATTGCATGTTCCTGCTATGTACCGTTTTCAGGTTGAATTGGCTGCCCACTCGTTACTTGTTAAGAGTCATCGTAGGCGCGCGGTTCTCCGTTATCTTTTGAATCTATTCCAAGAATTTTCTTTTCGACGCGTATCCCTTCATCTGATTGTCCATTTTCTTGAGTACGTTTCTCTCTAGCAGCCTCTCCAAATTCAATTTGATCTTTATCAAACTCAATTCGCATATTTAATTCACATTCTTTTCAATAAATATAAGAGAAATATCATTGATTCCTCATCATTCCAGGTCATCGCACAATGGTGAGCAAACTCTGGTGCCAAGAGATTGGTCACAGGTGGAGACAAGCGGCCAAACAGGAGCCACCACAGGCGCGTGTGCTGTCCGAACCAAAGTGCCAGTCGTACGTGGCCATCTGGTATCTGTACTACCGTTGGATCATCTTCGTCGTCTGGGCCGCTTTTGTCATATGTTCAGTATTTGAATTTGGCAGTTATAAACCACTAATGCAGTATGAGAAATGGCCAATCTATCTGACCAACTGGGACATAGCTCTGGGCTTTATACAAGCGCTGATTGGTGGTATCCTTGTGTCGAAGCGATGGCGATTGCAGAAGATATCCGGCTTTGATCCTTGCAATCTCAAACTGGAATCCACTGAGCGGCTATATTGGTTTCTATACGTTGTCACGACCAACATGGCAATTGGCGTGACGGTATGCTACTGGCTCGCCGTATATAATCCAGCGATTCATCAGATGGATCCGCTCAATATCATGATGCACGTGTGTAACAGCGTGCTGATGCTGATTGATCTATTTGTTACTAACATACCATTCCGTCTGCGAAACTTCTGGTGGTGCCTATCGATCGTTATGTTCTATGTAATCTTCTCAGTGATTTACTATCTTGCTGGCGGCCTTGACAAATATGGTTGTCACTACATCTACAAAATCCTTGATTGGAAGAAGCCGATGCGGACGTCACTCGTTTGTATTGGCGGTTTCACATTCGTGACGGTGCTGCATTGCATCACTTGTTTGTTGGCGAACATCAGAGACCGGATCTATCGCAAGATCGAGAAAATCAACAAATCCGTGCAGATAAATATGACGAATGATAAACCGCTTCCAGAAAAACCAACGGAAGTAGTTTAATCATTAAAAATTTATTTAGAAATATTTGTTATAAATATCCTCAGCACGTAAGGTCCCAAAGCATGGAACAATTTAATATTCGGTAAGTTGAAATGAAACGTGTTTTCTTGACATAATTGCGTCTGCGAATAGAATTTTTCTGGCGTTACTATTCAACTTGCTTGTAAAAATGAGAAAATATTAATAGGAAGTTAACAGTGATATATACAACTTTGAATTTCGTCCTTAGCAATATTTCTAGTAAATAATAATATAATTGCTAACGATCAATTAGTATAGATATCTCTGATTAGAGGTGGGCGATACAGTGTCGATATTTTAAATATATTGATAAAATATTTATAGACTTTTTTTTATTATTTTGTATCGATATTTCATGTATATCGATATTTGAAAAGGAAGACTTCCGACACGGTCCGTTAAGCCCGTATTAATTTAATACGAATTGAGATTGGATTGAAACTTTCATTATTTATATTTATTTTATATATATATAGACAGACAGATAGACAGAGAGAGAGAGAGAGAGTAAAAAGACTTCTTATAATGCAAGATTAAAATCATATAATTAATAAATAAAATGTATAAGTATATAATATATATAATATATATATGAAATAAAAAGTAAAATGTAAATCTTCTATACATTATATATATATATATATATATATATATATATATAT
>NW_012130091.1:3270460-3275209 GCF_000143395.1 Atta cephalotes
GTATGTTTTTATTATGTATGTATATATATATATATATATATACATATACATATATATATATATATATATACATATATACACACACATACACACATCATACATACGTATACATACCACAAAAGCTATGTTTAATATAATAACGATCATCATTATTCAAAATTATCACTATTATGCCATTCTTAAGCTATGTTTAAAATATTTATGATTATCACGTCATGTCCAAAATAATTATACAGCAATCACTTGGTCGAGAGCACTCTATCACGAAAAATCACTCGGGACTATGATAGTAAAAATCATCACTTGCGTCCATCACGAAAATCACTCGAGACCGCGCAAATTACTGACACTCTCGAGCGGACTTGAATCTAATAACAGCACCTGATATTCCGTACCTGCCACATCGTCCTGATAGTACATCGACGGTAACTCTTCTGTAAGCAACAGACCTTCGCTCAAATCATTACTTGTGCCCAATACAACGTCCGATGTTTCCGTTACTATCGAATTCATCAATGTACTATCTTTCTTCAATTTAGACCAATCAGAATATGTTAGATCTGTCCTTGCTGAACCTTGTTCCTTCACTGATACAGTTTCCTTGTCAATCCGCTCATTTTGCGTATTATTTTGGAACGATTCCGAACTCTTCAACAAGTTGTTGAAAGGTGGCGGTTCTGGTTCTGGCAAACAATGATCTGTTTTTGACGAGAAGGTATCAAGAATGACGGCATCGCATGGAGTCACCATGACCATTTGTTCTTCTTCGACAACAGTGGATGAACTTGGCGAACTGTGCACGGTACATAAAACATAATCTATGTCGACATCGTTCGAAGACGGTTTAGTCAACAAATCATCGCATTGTATGCCGTGTACTTTTAACATGTGCTCACGAAGAATCGTTTCGCTGCTGATTAAATGTCCGCATATCTCTATCGGACAACGATACAGCCACTCCATTTGGTCCTCATCCTGGGAACATGTACTGGCACTCTGCTTCTCATTTTCTTTCGCGATAATCTCCGCGGCATTTATCAGTTCCGTGTTCCATCGTTTCGACTTGTTTGATGGCTTCACTCGCGAATAATGAGATTCTTTTGTTTTCATACGTTTTTGATTAGAAGTGCACTCGAGCATATCATTGCCTACATTTTCTGGCTTAGTCTGCTGATGTTTCTTGATGTGTACATACAAGCTGCTTTTGGCGGAGAATCGGGCATCACACACGAAACATTGAAAAAAACGGCCTTCTGTGTGCGTTAGCCGGTGCTCCTTCAGATGTTCCGAGCGCATAAATGCCTTGCCACAATCCGGCACGTCGCACACAAATTTACGCTCGTTCGTGTGCTTCTTTTGGTGACGCTTAAGTTTACTGGATGATGAGAAAGCCCACTTACAGTCTTGAAAAGTACAAGGATAGGGTTTATAGCCGGTATGAGATCGCATGTGCGCTTTGAGTCGGCAAGGCTTGTCGAAAATCTTGCCACAACCTGGCCATGAACACTTGATGTCCACTTCCTTATAGCTATGTGATCGTTGATGAGACGTCAATGCATTGCTACTGTAATAACGTTTGCCACAACCTTCATGTTGACACACGTAAGGTGCATGGCGTTGATCGTGTGACTTCATGTGTAGTTCCAATGCTCGTTTCGTCTGAAACTTTTCATCGCAGTCTGGCACCTGGCACACGATCCGATTAGGACGATTGTGCAACTTCGCATGACTCCATAGATTGTAGACAGTAGTGAAACGACGATTGCAGCCTTCCACTTCGCACACATAATCCTTGCGCTTCAGATGTGTCTCCTTGTGTCTCTTCAGCTTGAACTCTGAATAAAAAGCCCAAGTGCAGCCCTCAAAGTCGCACTGCAAAAATATAGTCAATTAAAACAATTGTAAATGAAAAAAAGAACACGATTATATGCTGAGTAATTTTAAGAGCTAGTACAAAATTAACTTTAAACACTTTTATTTTATTTTATTTGCGGTTACATTTATATCACTGCGACAAAATAGAAAGAAGATAAATATCATGATATATTTTTAATATACCTTAAACGGTCTAACTCCATAATGAGCCAACAAATGGCCCTTCAGAGTGTACAATCTACCAAATTGTCTGTTGCAGCCGTCTCGTGGACAGAGCCACACCTTGTCGTGTTCGGTGGCGCACAAAGGTTGCAGGCTATCGTCGGTTATACCTAATTCCTCCAGTGCATTGGATATAACAATTTCATATTGATTACTTGGATTACTATCGGTACTGTATTCAACTGTGCCATTCCAAACTGTGGCCGAAGTATCTATCTTGGGCAATTTTGGAAAATTACCTGTTGCTTCAATCAATTCTGAAGTCTTGCCTTGATAGATCTGTTTCTCTGTGCCAGTATTGATAACAATCTGTGTCATGTTGGAGGTTTTGTCAGTAGATATAGCGACCACAGCCATCATGCCATCCTGTGAATCTGTGTCAACGGCAAAGCTTTTGCCATTAATGTGCTTATCAAGTTTCTTCTCTATTCTTTCTGTCATCTGTCGACGTTTCTTGATGATACGAGGTTCGAGTTTTGTCTTCTTCAATTGTTCTATTACTATACCATGTGTATCTATTTCCATGGAATTTGTCATGGTATTTGACGAGCTCTCCTCCATTGATGATAGAGTCCCAATGAAGAGCTCTGAGGAACTTACTGAAGATTGTATTAGAGTTTCCTGTTCTGTTTTTATATTCTCCATTTTGTTCATGACTATATTCACTGGTAGCTGATTGAGAGTAACCTGTGTGGATTTCTCACAGGGTGTCTCATTGTTTTGCACAGCAGGAACTCCTATTTTTGGAGTATTTTGTTCGACATCATGATTTTCTACACTTATCATTGACTGACTGCTTGCAGACGGCAGAATCTCACCAGCCATTATCATGTCGTCTGGCGTGAGGGTCACTAGTGGATCCAAATGATCCAGCTGGAACTCTGGTAGTATAAACTCGTCAACGACCTTTTCGCATGGTGGTTCCAGTAATCGATTCTCGCTGTGCGTCAGATCCTGTAATATCGGATCATAGCTTGACGACAGATTAAGCTTCTTAGTGTCTGCCAAATCGATGTCAATGGACAGACCATATGGATCTTTGCTTAGAAAGCAGCCATGTGAAAGCACCTCTTCACCCAAATATCGGTCTACGCCTTCTACCATCTTGGCTGCGTCCAGATCCATACTTGATGGCACCGGTAGTTCCGTGCTACGCATCTTAAGCCATTTCTCAAAGTCAGCTACCGTCTCGACGACGTCAACACCCTTTCCAGTCACCGTTTGTTGCCAATTTTCATTTCTTCTTGTTTTTTTGATCTCTCTTACTAACCTCTTCCGTTCTCGACGAAGCAAAAAGAACATCAACGGATGCGCATTCCGTTCCTTCACTCTCAGAATTAATCCTCTCGCAACTATGTCGTCTCGATGCACATGCGGTGATGGCGGCAGTTCCTTTACAAGACATTTGTGGTCTGCTCCGTGGCCGGCACTGCGGAGGAAGCCCACGTTTGTGTGGAACGACAACGACATTCGACAGAGCATTATATTTTTTTCACGGCAAGAAGGGGCTCCGTTTCAGGAGCCCAATGCTATGACTCGTTGCACATGCAATTGTCACCGAGCGTCTCGAAGCAAGCACCATTTTTCTTACCAATTGTTTCTGCGGCAATACTAAGATGCGATCCGTTTCTCTAAATCTCTACAATCCGCACCTTATACCGGGCAATCGCAAATCGCCGAGGATCGCACGGTGCGAATTGTCGAAGTCAACATAACCTCTTACCATGTACGCTGCTGCGACAGGCGGGCAGACTAGACAGTGATGTGTCGGATCGATACAGCGGTTATACCCGATAGGGAGACTCGTCCGATGATAACGACAGGGAACGAGGTATTGTTTTCCTTCGGTGTTTGTCGAGTTTGCTCGTGACCACGAAAAAAATATTCGCGCACGACTCGCTGATTATACTCTCTTTCTACAGATAGTACAGATAACAATAAAGAGAAAATGATAAAACAATCAACAATCAACGAGCAAACTGACGCGCACAGTTAGCTCGCAACTCGCAGCCGCAGCTGTGCCACCTACCGGCACGCACGATTATCTTATGATGCGTCAACGTCACGGTCGATAACAAAGAATCTATTCTTTCTGACATATTCTTTAAGCCTAGATAAAAGTTAAGCTTATTCTACAATGTACTCTTTGTTTCTTATTTCTTGTTTTTTACCTTTTGATTTTTTTCCCCTTTACAACCTTTTATCGACGAAGAATTGCAATTTTTGTTACATATTTCTTATTTCTTCTGAAGTTAACTTTATCTTGGACGACATAAAACAAAAAACCGGATAAGAAACAAAAAGACAAGACGTAAAAAATAATAAAAACAGGATACAAAAAGCATATTATAAAATAGGCTTTAACATCTTGTCTTTTTGCTCCTCAATAAAAACGGTTGCAAAAGATGAAAAAAGCAAGAAACAGGAAAGAACACATTATAGAATAAGCTTAACTTTTATTTCGGACAACATAAACATAAAAAATTAAATAAGAAGTAAAAAGACAAGATAAAAAACAGCAAAAAGCAGAAAATAAAAAATAAAAAGCACATTGTAGAATAGGCTTTAGCCTTTCATATTTCAATCTTCTCTTTAAAAAAATTTTGTCCTTCAATATCTTGAATTTTATAATTTTCTTCTATATATATATAT
>NW_012130091.1:3277485-3296018 GCF_000143395.1 Atta cephalotes
AAAAAGCATTCATTTTAACATTCAAATCAATATTTTGAAAATCTATTTCAATTTTATTTTCTAATTTATTCTCGTTTGGGGTATATTTTGATTGCTGACTATTTTTAAATTGTGACGTATTTACTTCTAAATCTGTCATGCATATAACATTTAATAAATATTTTTTCTTCAATCAATCTATTATATCTTATTAAACATATGTACAATCTTCGTAAATTATTACATTAAGATAACACTGGAGGTGAAATTTGATTTGAAAGCTTAATTTTTTTGAAAGTCGGTCCATAATCATAATCTTCCTCTGATTCTGTTGAACTAATATTGATAATTTCACTGTGTTTATATTCGACAGGTAATTCTAATATTTCATCGTCTTCACAAGAGCATACATTTATATCTGATTCTATATCACTCTTCTGAATCCTTGAACGAGATATATCAACATTCAAATCATCATCAATATCACTGACATCATCAGAGACATTATCAACATAATGATGGAAATCTGATAAACATAATGACGTCTCGTTGCTCGATAATTCTAAATTAATGCTACAGTTTGAAGAAATACTGTTTTCATTGACGTTCATTATCTCCTTGAATATTTCTGATTCTGAAATTTTACATGCAGCAATATATGCACATAACTGTCTTAATCATAATATCTTAATCATTTATTATAAACAAACCTGTACTAGTTATTTTAGAGATTAATGAATTCGTATTAGTATCCACACTTGTTAAATTTAGTGAATCACAGTCTGATATTTGAATGTTTAATTTTCCAAATGAAGCAACAAGTTGAGAACGGAATTTTATATATGATTCTACTTTATAAAAGCATATTTTACACAAAATTGCATTATCTATCTCCGATATCTAAAAAAGAGCAATATAATATATATGTATTTACATTAAATTGTCGTATGTATAAACATATATATATAATAAACTAAATATAAATTATTATAAGATATTCACTGTATGACCAGTAATTAATTCGATAGCATCTCTCAGTGTCATATATCCATCAGGTTTCTCATGTGTGTCTTTTTCTTGTAAGTTAAGCAACAATTTGTCATCAAACACATTTCGGTGATTATCATCAGACAACTGTTTACAGGAAATACAATAGATATCCGACTGTAACAAAAACCAATTAAACATCTACATAATTAATCTGTATTTTCTAAATTTTCTTTAGGTATTATATGTCATTTATTAAAAACAATTATTATTTATTCCATGTGAATGATCCTCAATATATTAAAATTAAAAATTTATATTCACCATTTTTCCAAAAGTTATATATTGAATCAATGGGCGTCGTCCTCAAAGTTACAACGTAAATATCGACAGATTATCAATAAGACATAAGAATATATATATATATATATATGAGAATATATATATATATATATATATATATTAATAATTTCCTCTTAAAATGTCAATTTTAAATGAAATATGTCAATCGTTCAAGAGAGAAAGAAAGAGATGCATCGATACTGGTAGCTGAAAAAGAACTGTGTACAATTACAATCACTGATGAAAAAGTCGCACGAGAAAAGGCAAGAAAAACTTCACTCGTTCAATTACATTTTTCTACGTTTCGTATCTTTCCTTTTATTTTAGAAACTAGAAAATAGATCTCCATATCAAACTGTTTCAAGCGTAAACAGCGCATTTAGTTTACGATTACTCCTACTCTATATTTGATCTAAACACGAAGGTCGCGACGGTGTAAACAGTTTATTTATTGTTTAGATTGTCTTTAAGTTAAATATAGGATACAGATCGCCAACTAAACGCATGCTGTACCACTGCGAAGTGCGAAGACCGCGTCGTGAATGATCACAAGCAGAGGGAGCAGAGTGATGGACACACATTAAAGAGCATCGACGAGTGTTGCTGATCGAGCCAACCTAACCTGACACGATCAGCAGGCAGACAGACAGTGACAGACGTGAAGCAAGCGCGTAACTTTTCTCGGAGTTCTCGGCAAAGACGAGCGTCGCAAATGACTCGATCGTAGCGTCGACGCGAATTATGGCGAGCCGTAAGAGGACCGACGGTCCAGATCGTCGGTTGTCGTTGTCTCAACGCCACTTGTGGTCCTCGTCGTCTGACGAAGAGGAGGAGAAGACGACCTCCTCCTGGACGCCCTGCGTAGCGGAGTGTAAGAACTCCTCATCGCTGTCGGGAAACGAAATGGTCTTTCTGCCATTTTCGTCGTCCGATGAGGAGAAAATGGTATCCTCTTCTCGTTGCCAGGATATCCAATCAATGAATAACCCATCGCCGACATCGGACCGTTTCAACAGGAGTCACGTCGACTCCATCGAGCAGTCGACAGGTTAGAATTATCATTACTATTTATTATACCACGCGGACGCTTAGACGCGGGAGATTATTTTTTCTTTTTCTCGTCTGACTGTGGAAGCTAAAAATGATTTTTCACAGGTCAAGATGCATCGTCGCGTCGCGACAACAATCCTTTTAGTTTTAAGGCCTTCTTAAAGAATGGTATGCAGCAAACCAACTATCACAACACCGGGACAAGGCCAAAGGTCTATTCATCCTCTACATTGAGTCCTGGTAACGTCCTTGACAAAGATAATGTTGGCAGCGTGTATTCTGGTCGAAATCCAACGGAACTGCCAGACTTTGTACAGGATCACCTGGTCATTGAACAGTGTTACCTGAATCATGAGAATAGTCAACCAATACTACCTGATGTGGATAATTTGCCGGATTTTGCATTGAACAGTATGGAGCAAAGGCAGTCTCGATTACGAAACGAGACCAAAAAGAACGACTCTGACATCTTGTGCGATGATCTACGATCGTTTGATCTCACTGATACGTTGCACAAAGGCTTACCACACAGAGATCATTCTGCATCAAATACAAAAAATCAAATGCATTCAAATCACTTAGACCTACCTATATTCGAGGATAGACTCAACGAAACTGCACCTATCTTTCCTCGCCCTGAACACAGAGGTATTTTGCTGACATGTTTCAAATTATACAATTATGTTCCTGCTAAGTTTGTGAAGATAAGAGGCATTTTCTTTACAGGATTTCCATTCGATTTGCCATTACCCTTTCCTGATTCCAATCCTAGTATAAATACAACCGCACGAGGCGATCTTCCATCAGGAGGTGAAGCGAATGTTCACAAATCTCTACCAGACTTTTTAAGTGATGGTCCTATACATAGATCTTCAGATTCAGAACCTACAGTGAATATGACAGAATCCACAGAAAGAAGGGTAAGATCGCTGTATAATGCAGCAATCTAATAAATAAGGTATAGAAGAAGTGGAGAGAATCTGAGGATCTTATATATTATTACAGCTTTTGCTCGAGAATGAAAGATTACGTCAACAATTAGAAGCATCTCGAAGGCAACTTAGTGAAAAAATGGAAAGGTAATTATACCTTGCTGGAATAAATTTCAATTTACATCGATCCGTTAATTGCAGAATTCGTTCATTGGAGGCAGAATTGTTATCTAAAAAGGAAGTGGAACATGAAGAAACTGTGCACTTGGAAAAAGCGATGGAACAAGTCGAAGATAATTTAAAACGAAGTACAGTAAGTAATAAAGATAAGGATTTGCAAAGATAAAGATTTCAAGTTGCAAATTGGAATTCTTATATTATATACATATTGATTATATTATGTGCCATTGGGAAACGACAGCATTCTATTTGTATTTCGTAGAAGCGAGCAGTTAATGCTGAAAGTACTGTCACATCATTGAAGAAAGAGATTAAGGTTTTAACAGTTAGTATTGTTTATGCTTGATCAAATATAATGGAACAGAATATAACACGTTTTGATATATCGGCTTGCAAATCTGTTAATTTAGACAGAGATATCTCTACTACGATTGGAGAATAATGAACTTCGAGCTGGTATCTCAGCAGCTGGACAAAGTGAATCGAATGCTAGTGCTGTTAATATGAATCGTACAATTAGAAGGCTTGCGCGAGATTTATTCGCAGCTGCATCGTCGGCTGAAGTATCCCTCAGGTATCTTTAATTATTTGATTACTATCAATTACAAAAAAAAATATATTTGAAACATTTTATAATTAATTTAGAATACTGTCTATTTTAATAAAGAGATGCGTAGTTTTTTCAAATCTAAACAATATTTCGTGTATTTCTTTACAGACAATTAATGTCTGGTGTGGATAATCTAAGAGTGCTCGCATCAACCCTCGAAAATGTGGACAGGATAGAAGACTGGACCAAAGACTTTTTACCTGATTCCGACGAGGATAATGCCACCGGTCCCGCAGTATAATAGAATTTTCTCTCTTTTTCTCTTTCTCTATATATACATATTATA
The DNA here is from genome assembly GCF_000143395.1 of Atta cephalotes. Classification (NCBI taxonomy): domain Eukaryota; kingdom Metazoa; phylum Arthropoda; class Insecta; order Hymenoptera; family Formicidae; genus Atta; species Atta cephalotes. The sequence continues at coordinate 3,281,852 of NW_012130091.1, forward strand.
TATATATTCGTATTTTCACACTATTCCCCTTTTTCACTTCACCATATATCCCATCAATTTCACTGCGCATCTATTGATGATAAATGATCCATACATTGATCGATTCAACATGTTAATGCATTGCTATGCAATGTATTGATATTTTGAACGCAATGAGAATTTATTATTCAATCATTTCTTGTTATCTATATTCGTTGCAGAATTTTTAATTTCCATCCCTCCTGCTGCCGCCCAGACTAACATCCTAACATAAGATCGCTTCGATTCGAACGTATAAATATATATTATTTATAAAATATTCATGATATTTTTATATTTGTGACAATTTGTAAAATTTATTTAATCGAATCTATGACGATGCAAAGAAGCAGATACATTTCCAACGACGATATCATGACCTTCTTTGATTGAAGAGGAACATATTTTCTTAGTTGTATATTGTATGTGTGAACAAAAAATGCAAATTTAAAAAATTAATCGGAATCTTACATGATATCGCAAAGCTGATAGACATTAAAAATATTCTCCTGTTTTCATCACGCAGCATAGCACGTGATATAAAGCTAGAATATATTTTTTATATATACAAGAGATATCGAGATTCTCTCCTACCGCGTATACGATATGTACACATGAGGCTTTAAATAGACATATATAACAATTATATAACAATTATACATTTAGTCCGATTCCAGTCCATAAATTTACTAATAAGTTCAGATCACAATGTTTGTATATAATGTCGTATATATTTATTTTCGATCGTATGTAGATACATACATGTGAAGTACACTCGAATTGTGTACGATATATGCGTAATACTTTGGTATTGAAAGAAATCAGATATATACATTTCATATACATACATACACACACACACACACACACACACACACACACACACACACACACACATATATATACATATACATACACATGTACATACACATACCATACATATACAAATGTGCAACTACAGATGGATAACATTTATGATACTCGATTTGTCAACTTTTTTTATTTGGTACATTTGGAATAAAATAAATTTCAAATGAAAAAATTGGGAGATGAAGTATAGAAGTTAGAAAATTTCAAAGATACTTATCCTTCGATAAATCGTATTACGAATTTGAAATTAATACTTTTTTAACATTGTAGCATTAAATGATAAAAATGAATATTTCAAAAAATACAATAAAAATATGAAGAGTAACTTATTGAACTTGCAGTGAAAAAAGAACATATCTTATTCAAGTCCCTCGAAAATACTAAGTAAATCGGTCTGTGTTTCGGTATGACTCGTTTGTGTATTTAACCAGGATCTACAGGCTCCAGTGGGAATGTTGCAATCGGTTCCGCAAATTAGGGATTTTGTTTGAGTTTCGGTAGAAACTGTAGTGTCGTCGTGCGACCAAGCAGTCTGAGTCTGTATATTGGATAGCCCTAAATCGGAAGACAGCATTTTATCGCATGTTTGAGTGTACGTGTTGCTGTATAGCAGTTGCTCCATGTTGTCTAGATTATCTGTAGTTTGCGTTTCAATGTTTGAACTTAAAGCAAACGGTCTCGACCCGAAAGATTCAGAATAAAAATATGAAGGGGAAAAGGCTTGTTCGGTTTGCGTTTCTATACTGCTAAATCTGTCTTCGAATGTCTTAGTGGTTAGCATAAGATCTGCCTGAGACATCCCATCGGTCGAAGCGAAAGAATATCCTTCAACTGCTGACGTGTCCTCGACATAAGGCAAAGTCATTAAAGCCACTGTACTTTTCGGTACGCATTGTATTAAAGGATTATGATTGTGATTGTAGAATGTATCAAATTCCGTCTGAGTCACGCTATCATTAAATGCCTCGAATATATCTTTTTCTGGTATCGTTTGCGTGCCTGAAGTATTCTTTTCCTCCCAGAAATCCTGCAAGCCCACGTCATGACGAAGCGGCAGCGGACTAGCCGGAAATAAATTGGTCGATGCGAAATTATTACCGAGATTAAGATCCTCTTTTAGCAATGTCTGTTCTGATTGTTTCGATAATGCGCGACACTTTCCACCACGTTTGTTTATCTTTGGCAATTCTCTGTTTGCTTGTGGTGTTTGTGTTTCTATTGATTTTCCGGAGATTTTCTCTTTAGAAAAATGATTGGTTTGTGTTTGCTGAGATATACGACGTTTCGTATTGTGTACATTGTTATTGTTGAATTTTAATGGGCTCGGTCTCTTGCTTCTTTTATAATCGTCTGTTTGTACTCCGACATCGGATGTATTTTTTATCGTATTAATATTTTCGCTATTCTTTCCAGATTTATCTGGATTGGGTAGTATCGAGACAGGTTTACCTATAATTTTCCTTGGTAAGATAATTTGCGTTGTCTTGGAGTTGGTATGTCTGCAAAGATATTATAAATATATCAGTAAATTTTCTATTCAATTACAATTATGATAATCATGCCTAGTGATAGGTATTCAATCATATCTCTTACGAATTTTCAATTAATTTAATCATTGCTCTGCAACATTTCGAATATTATTCGAAACTGTATATCCTTGAAAGTCTTCATAGATCTTGATAAATCTTGAAAGTCTTGATAGTCTTAAAATTTGATAATTCTTGATTTCTTCGATTAAAAAAACATTTGTTTAAATTAAAGAAATTTGCGCATTGCTATACAATTAAAGAAAACTTTCTGTGATTTGAACCTCATTTCTTGAAATCAAGTAAATTTTTATTTTCGTCAAATGTATTTTCACTTTAATTTAAAAAGAAATTATTTTTTAATTGTTTAAATTTATTAAAATATTCAAGACATTCGAGATTTTTCAAGACATTCAAGACTTTTCAAGATATTCAAGACTTCTCAAGACATTTAAGATTGTATGATTTCGAATCATATTTTAATTAATTCGAATTTTTCATATTCATATTCGAACTAATTCAAAGCATCTTAATGATATCCATCACTAATCATGCCATTACTAAAAATGCGCAATGTGAATAAACATACCGTGAATTTTTATAATTTTCTGTTACAGTGTGCAAAGATCGCTTTGCGTGCGTAAGCAACGCTTCATATGTGACGTAAGTCTTTGAGCAGGAACATGTGAATTCTATGCCACAAACTCTTGTATGTCCGTTTTTAGCGGATTCAGTGGAAAAACTCTTGCCGCAGCGACTACACGCATAATTTTTTTCTGCGTGTACCTTCAAATAATGCTGGAAAAGATATAATATAGCGTTATTAATATATTCTTAAAATTGATCTCCCAATTTTTTGTCATTATCATATGAAATATCGAAATATACATACCTGCTTCAAGTATTTCATGGTGCTAAAGTATCTCTGAGAATTAACAGCGTAGATACACGACTGTATTGGGCAATGATAGTGTGCATTTTCCTTTGCAATTTTATCTAACTTTTTATGTTGGTGCACCTTAAGATCATGTAGCCGGTAACGTGGCTCGTTTCTGAAAACAAGCCCACATTGCTCACATTTGACATTATTATTTATTATGCTCAGCTCTTCCGGCGATGGACAGATCATCTTCACAGATGATGATACGCTGCTTTCAGCCGATCTATTAGGGCTCCTCGACATTGCAGGTTATCTTATCACATGATTTCACATAAACTCTCACGATATATTTGTCGATTCAGCAATATACAAAAAATACTTGGTATGTTGTCACTTTTACTCCTTTTTTTCTCATCTCATTTAGCATGATGTCTTTTTGATTTATAGTATCTATAATATAAAAGACATATATATTAAAGACATGTATAATGTATTAAAAATGTACTTAATTTTTTCTAAAATGCAACAAGTATTCCAAAATACTTATTATTTTTTTTATGTATAAAATCTTACATATATTCATTGTTTGGAAAGCTGTTTCTTATACGTCTCTTGTCAAACTGAAGATATTGATACAATTCCAGATATCGTATATATAGTTGGAGTTATCCAGGCTTATCTCAGCTGTTTGAAACCATCTTGAAGCCAGTAAGAAATTCGGAATTAGAATAGCGACACAATTATCGCTTTTGTTCCGCACGCTTTTAAGTATCCCTCAGCCCTTAGCCTGTCAGCGCGGCGCTACTTGTCGCGAGCCGGGAATGAATCCTCCTTTGCGCCCGGCTCGGTCTCGGTACGTCTCACGTCTCGCTCATCGGGCCGGTTGGGTCGATCGACCTTCCGAGTTCCGTGTTCCGTCCGCGAAGAGCAGCGGCGGTGGCAAGTGCTCGAGAGACGTGTGCGACGAAAGTGGACCGCGGCCGAATTCGCGAGAGCAACATACTGACTCAGTGCGTTCCACCACTCGTACGGAGGACGTGCGTGCGTGCATCGAATGTATGTTTAACAATTTTCTTTTTGAAACTGCATAATAGATCTGTGTCGGGACTGATTCCCTCACAATTCTTGTCTATCAATGAGCACGAGAACTGACAATCCACGAGCTGTCACACGGTAAAGTAAACGTCGACAGTTGCGTTTCCGGAAATTTTAATAGATCACCGTGTATACGACATACACCACGTACGTTACACGGTCGTATTATTGATTTTTACCTGACAAGAGAAACGTGTAATCGCAGTCGTACCTACATGTATGTCGCGAGTCGCAACTCAATACATGTAGCTGTCCAAGTTTTGCAATCGACTTCTATCAACATCTCGGAAATTTCTAGACTCCAACTGTCCGGTACTCTAATGTATATGTACAGAATTGATTGCTCCGATGTTTTTAATTGTGCTTTTCCGTAACGTTCCTCTTTCTTTTATTCTGCTCGATGAAGCTCGAGTGAGGGTTGAATTTCACAGGGAATATTAATTCTGTCAATATCGGACAATCATAGTTGTCTCTATTACTGTTTGCATTGTAGTTGAGAAACTGCGACCTAGAAAAAAAATGAAATTATTTAAAAGATAATCAGCTTAAGATTATCATAATTCAATTGTCATATGAAGAATTTATTTCAATTGCTAATTGACAATTTGTCAGGCCATCAAAATATTGAAATCTTTTCCTATCATTTTTCTATGCAAATACTAATCAACTTTTTTGGAACTGTTTTTTATATCTCGATAATCTTTGATAAAAAACTTGCTATTGCAAAATAAATATGGAAATAAAATTTTTTAAATTTTCTCTTCGAAAGATTTCAAATCATTTTAATACGTTCAAATCATTTTAATAACAAAATTAGTATTTATTTTATTAAATTACTTATATCTTAAGATTTTTGCATCATATAATGGCGTAAAATGTTATACAAAGCTTTAATAAAGCAATAAAACTAATATATTCATTGTGCCAATCTATACGACCGTCGTCGTGGTCATTGCATTGTTTTTTTTAGAGTTGCACCAATAGAGCGATCATGAATTTAACGTTATCAAAGCTCTATCCGTAGTTGTTAAGATTAAGAAAGTGTTATCAATTAAATATATTTTTTAGTTAGATTCGTTCTGTTTTTTTCAGATACAAGATTTAATTAATAATAATAAATTTTATTGTATTAGCACATTAATTAAAATAATAGAAATATAAAAATATAATATAAATCTGTAATTAATAACTTATTTGTATATAAATTCATAACTTTGTCATTTATTTATAATAAGTAACATGTAAAGTACTCTAATTAATTTTAAAACTTTGATTTTTTATTGTTTAACTTGTTATCTCAATGGGAGATTATTAATTTTTATGAAAGTCTTCGATTTCAATTGCACTTTATTATTTTTTCAACAAGTATTTGATAAATAGAAATTATTTCTGTAATTTCTCGTTTCGAAAATATTTACATGATTCTGTGATAACAAATAATTCTGTGATAATAAAATAATTCACACTATTAGAAAAAAATATTTATAAGTGACGCGTCACAAGTTATCCATAAAAAAATTAACTTTAGAACTTCGAAGAATATGCGTTATAATTATTGTTAGTGGAAACGAATAAAACTCGATTTGCCGTTAGCAAACATCGCATCAGTTGTCACTGATCGATAGCGTATGCTCAAACATTTCAAATGTACTTGCCTTTCCTGTATTATTAAGATGCTTTGACATTTTACTCCATTATAATGTTTAGAACGTTTGTATATAATAATTTCGGAATTTATTAATTCGAATTAAATTCTAACAAAAATTTACCATAAAAAAACAATATTTATAGTGACACGTGAATTATTATTTAATTAGCCATAAAAAAAATTAATTTCATTGTTGAAAAATATGCGTTATAATTATTGTTGGTGAAAACGAATAAAACAGCTGCTCGATGTACTGTCAAGTATCAGCAAATATCGTGTCAATTATTACTGATCGATCGTGTATGCCCAAATATTTCAAATATGTTTGAAATATTTTCAAACAATTAAAAATATTGTCTTTCATGTATTATTAAGATGACATTTTACTTCATTTTATTTCACACTTGCAAAAATAGCACATGTCATAAATATCTAGATAAGAAATATCTAAAAAGCGACTCATTTTGGCATAAATTGCAAACGGTTCATCATATTGACATAATTATTAAACATGTTGCTATGTTAGGTATATGTATGTACTTTGGTGTTTGTCTTTTTATTCTGAAAAAAGTTATGCAAGTCTTCAGTGCGCGTATTCTTGGGAAACTGTTTACGACAAAAACTTAATCACCTTGTCGACTAAAATATCTCAGTGTGTTCCTTGTATTTAATTTCAAAATTAAACATTGGGATGACAGGAGCCAATTAGATGAGAGCTATGATTTAGTATCTGTGAAAATTTTTATGAATAAAAGGAGATGTATGATATAGATCAGATCTGTCCAATTTGAGCTTCGGAACTAAAACGTAAAACCATCGATGTAAAAAAATTCAAGATTGTTGTAAGATTTTTTAGGAATAATAAAGTGTTGATAAGCGTCACTTAAATGCGTATTTATAATCCCTGAAATCTTACCTACATTGAATTTTTTTCCATCGATGGCTTTGCTTCAGAGCTCAAATTGGATACGGGAGGATTTGACATAGATATTCATCTATGTCAAATCCTCCCGTATCCAATTTGTCAATAAAAATGATATAATATATATATAATAAAAATAGAGAGAGTCTTATATGTTAAAAAAAGTGTAATTTTAGAAAGTGTAATTTAGAAATTAATATTGGCCCTTGATTTTTGTTAATAAAAATAAAAATTCGGCTAGATCCCGAAATAAAATTATCGATATCATTAACAATATTCGACACGTAAAATATAATAAAATGATCAACGACAAGAAATGCTTAGTTCGTCACACTGTCAGTCAGTACTTAAATATGCAAAGTTTGCTAAAAATTTATGTAGACCTGGATCATTCCACAAGATCGTTTCCTTTGCATAACTAAATTGCAATAAAATAGACTCAGGAGGAAGAATGTCAGTCATGTGTACTAAAATCGCTATTTGGTTTGGTTGCATTCATACAGAGACATAAGAGAGGAAGACAATACACCATAACGTTTCCATTTTTCCTGGTAAACGAGATTAGAAGAGACATAGAAATATAGAAAGAGAAAAGAAGTAAGAAGAGAAGAGGTGAATCAATAGCACAAGATTTTGATGATATCCCATCAATTGGTGCTTTCATCTCCGGCGTCAAGCCATATTTTCTGTTCCTGTTCTCTTTAGAAAAACGGAATATTATCGGAAGGGGTGCTGAGAGAAACTACTCTTTTCCGCGATGAGAGACACCGGTAACCAGGCCAAGTATGAGCAGCTCTTAGACGACGCTGGTCTCGAAATTCGCAACGACGACAAGGAACATAATGAAGAAAATACGACACTAGATGAGGTAAGTTCAACGGTAGATTAGAATATTTTCCAGTTCTGAACAATGATCAGGAATATGTTCTTCATACATGCATGCAGAAATTTTAGTTGTATTCATCAGTATTTGTAATCAATATTTAAATTTAATTCTCTGTCAGCAGTTAGAATCTTTAAAGATATCTTGATACTGATATTTTGATTGACTTATGATAAATTTAAATCTGTATAGATAAATTTAAATCTGTAAAAATAAGTAAAATACAATATCTAACTTTTATGACATAGTTAATAAAAAGCTTTGACAAATATATCAGAATTTATATTTATATTATATTATATTTATGATTTTTATATAATGAAATAATGAAAAATTTGCTCGAAGATTATTCTTTATTGCTGACAGAAGAGCTAAAATTCATATTGCTGACAAAGAATTAAAACTTGATGTGACCTGATGTTTATTGATATTATAGTTGTAAGATATGCCAAAAAATATACATTCGGCATATTTCAATGAATACTTTGAGAATTTTCTTTAATTGAAAAAGAAAGTTTAAACAACATACTCAGCTGCTGTGTATTTATTTTAATGTCTTTAAATTCATTCCTTGAAGGATACTGTATATGTGTGAATCATTTGATATACGTACTTTCTGTGTGCACGCACAATTATTACAATTATTTTACTAGTACAATTATTTTACACAACTGGATAAAAAATTAGACGAAATGTGCGATTTCCGATATATCTGTAAAATCCATTCAAGTTATCATGGAAGTTAAGTCAAAAATATATCAAACTGAAGCAAGTTGTTTCACTTTCGCGTCATCGTGCTCCAATATCTCATTTTTCTCGATCCTAGTTTTCGATATTTAAATTTGAAACTTATTTCAGTATGATTGATCTGTTCCTCGTGGCTGAACTTTTTACACTTTTCATCCTTTTCCTTTTTGCCTCATAGTGTAGCTATAAAAAAAAACTTTTGGTTGTTCTTCCAGCAAGGGCGCGAAATTTGATTCCTGTAATCTGCTGTAACCTCTCTGAATAATTCCAGTGATTTTCCAAGAGTGTTGAAAACTGAAAGATGAATATTTCAATTTTCTTTTAACGTCCCACTTAATTATTCCAGAAAGAAAGATAATTGTTATAAAAATAAAGAAGACAATAATGAATGAATAATCAGAATTGAAAATCGTGGATTATGATACATGCTTACGTAAGTGAAACTCATATGTTACAAGGAAATTCTCGTTATATTATACGTAAACTGCAAGGACACGAAAATGAGAGCATTGCAATAAATTGCAAGGATTAATACGACTAATGATACATGTATATAATGACGTCAAGTATCACATTCATTTGATCGGTAAATAATGGCCTGTATCTCGAAAAAATGTTTAAACAACACATTAACGTTATTAAACCTATTCTTCTTAACACCTTCTTTATTTTATCTTCTTTTTCACATTTGCAGCAAAATGTAAGTCTTGTTTCAAGTGAAAAAATACAACCACACGTTTGCACTGTGCAATAATATGTCACGTAAATAAATGGACAGAAATTCATGATACATAAATTGTAATGAAACACAAGTTCCTGAAATTTCGTTAAAATTATTCCACGTTTTGGAACATTTCAGCGACATTGCTGAAAATTTACTGAAACTTCACTGAAAGTGAATTTTTCAGTTAACATACTGAAAAATCACTGAATTCAATCGAAATTTTTCTGAAATTTTGTCGAAAATGAATTTTTCAGCTAAAAATCACTGAAATTAAACTGAAATTAAACTTTTTTAAAATACCGAAATTTTGTTGAAAAGTATTCTAAAACGTGGAATAATTTCAGCAATATTTTTCCACCAGAAGTGACACTGTATTTATCTGGATCAAATCTTATTATTCATTTCCCTTCCAGTAAAAAATCTAGTTTTTGACTTTTTATTCATTATCTTTCGGATATTGGAAATTTGTGACGTACGTGAAGACTTGATCTCTTGACTTGACACGAGTGTGACACGACGCGACATTGCAAGAAATCGGAATGATGGAGTGTATACAGAGTTCGGCAAAAGAAAGAAAATGAAATACGATCATCCATTGATTCTGTCGACAATCCACTGATAGCTGATACAGATGCGTCTCACAATTCATAACTGTCTCGCATCCCTCGTGAGTCCGCGTTGATCCGCGTCGCGCGATCCCTTTTACGTGGTGAGATTGTGTCGAAAGTGATCGCATTTTCCTATTTATTTGATATGCTGCACTCGACTATTTTATGATCTGTCCGTATGTCCGATCGTGTCTAATCGTTACTTTGATATCCGTTTGAAAATGCATTGACAGATTGACTGGACCGCTGTCGTCACGAGGTTAATGTTCGAACGTTCATTATTTTGTCACAACATACATTTTTATTAATCGAATTTTAACCAATAACTTTTCTGTTTTTATTTATTGCTGACTCCATTTTTTTTCCATCAGTCGAACGTTCTGCCCGGCGTATTTTTGCACAATTTTAACAATGAGATAGTGCACAAGGTAAACAATTTAGTCCAATTTGGTGCTATTGATAAGATGGCGAAAAACAGCGAAAAAATGCGATGACGTGTGCTGATAGTACTTCAATACACACCTAAGTATTTTTATGTGACAATGATTTTCAGGATAAAAGACAAAATTGTGAAATGTGGTTGACAACCGCTGAATCGGCTAGTCTGGGAGCAGAGGAAGTAGCAGCTAGATTACACGTGGATGTACGAACAGGACTCAGATGGCAAGAGGCTGATCATAGAAGGCAATTAACAGGTTTCAATGAGTTCACTGTAAAGGAAGAAGATCCACCATGGAAAAAATATATCGAACAGGTATGTGTTTCTTGTTGTAACAGGTCTCATACAGATATTAGTAACAACATATAATACAATTTAATTATATTTGTACACGATCTCAATTGAATTTATATTCTTTTTTCAGTTTAAGAATCCATTGATTCTTCTTCTACTTGCCTCTGCATTTGTCAGCGTATGTATGAAGCAATTCGACGACGCTGTCAGTATTACTGTAGTAAGTAGACTTACACATGCATGTCCATTGATCTCATGAATTTTGGTAAGTATTATCTAACTTAAGTGTGCGATATGTTCTTTTATAGGCTATCATAATAGTGGTGACAGTTGCATTTGTACAAGAATATCGATCAGAGAAATCTTTAGAAGAATTGAATAAATTGGTACCACCAATATGCCACTGGTAAATAGATTTATGCTTTTTATTAAATGCCTCATTAATCATACGCTATATAATAACGATGAATATTAGTCCAATGTTGAGGCAGCATGTATCTAAATTTACAATTCTTTAGAAGTATGGTCCTTGGAGGATATACTAATCCTTTATACGTGCAGCATTCCTTTCCCTTCTTAGTGAAGAAGATATAATATGTCGTTGCACTCTATAGAAGGTGAAACTTACTTCTCTGAAATTTCGTAAAGTCCTCTATACTTAACAATTAAAGAAATCCCGACTAAGAATAATTGTCAAAACATTCTTCATGAAATTTTTAACTTTGTTAACATTTTTTTTTTTAATTTTCTTAATTTTACTTAATTGTTAAGATACTTTTATATTACTATTATGTCCTGATATTTTGTTTTCAGCTTAAGAGAGAGCCGTGTAGAGACATTTCTTGCACGTAATTTAGTTCCTGGTGATATAGTATATTTAAATATTGGAGATAGAGTACCTGCCGATATCAGAATATTTGAAGCTATAGATCTGGCGATTGATGAGAGTAGCTTTACTGGAGAGACCGAACCGGCGCAAAAGTCGACAGCCCCTTTGCTTAAGACTAATGGATTGACGTCAAAGAGAAATATTGCCTTCATGGGCACTTTAGTACGATGCGGGAATGGCAAGGTAAATTCTATTCAAACTATATTTAAAATTCTTGAGAATGGTTGCGCTACTATCAACTTATGTTATAATATCGCGCGATACAGGGAATTGTAGTGAATACGGGAGAAAAGAGTGAATTTGGGGAGGTTTTCTCGATGATGCAGGCTGAGGAGGCACCAAAGACTCCACTACAGCGAAGCATGGACATTTTAGGTACTCAGCTGTCCTTCTATTCGTTCTGCATTATCGGTATCATTATGCTGCTGGGCTGGATCCAAGGTAAGGCTATCCTTGAGATGTTTACCATTGGTGTAAGCTTGGCAGTAGCGGCTATACCGGAAGGCTTACCTATCGTCGTCACTGTGACACTGGCATTGGGAGTGATGAGAATGGTTAAGAGAAAAGCTATTGTAAAGAAGTTACCAACCGTTGAGACTCTCGGTAGGTTAACAAAAATATGAAATATTTATTTTATTCAAGTTGTTTTTCTTATTAATTTAATTTATCTATCAAAATATATTTTTTTAATCTCTTATCTAAAACTTCAAACGTAAGAAGAGAGCTTATTTTCTTTTTAGGTTGCGTAAATGTAATATGTTCTGATAAAACCGGCACAATTACAAAGAACGAGATGACCGCTACGATTCTCGTTACATCGGAAGGTTACATCGCGGATGTTACTGGAGCGGGATATAACGGGATGGGAGAAATACACATACGGAAGTGTGATAATCCTGATCTTGCACATGCTGCTATCAGTAACATGCTGGAAATAGGTTGCGTTTGTAACAACGCTATCATACAAAATGATATTCTGTTGGGACAACCAACGGAAGGCGCGCTGATAGCAGTGGCAATGAAATTCGGAATGTATGGTGTCGCTGATAGATATTTGCGATTGCAAGAATATCCATTTTCTTCTGAGCAAAAAATGATGGCTGTGAAATGTACACCCAAGTTTGGCGAGGTAAATTTCAATGAAGCAAAAGGTCGTATTAGTTATTTAAATGAAGCAAAGGATCACATTATTCTTACTTATAGATTTTTATGTTGGAATGTTAAATACGTATGCTATAATTCTATATTTCAGAATAGACAGGAAATATACTTTGTGAAAGGTGCTTTGGAGAAAATCTTACCACAATGTACAAAATATTATGAGAACGGTCAAGTGTATCCCCTTAGTCAAAAGAAAGATCAGGAATTCTTGACAGAAGCATATGATATTGGTCAACAAGGATTGAGAGGTATTATTATTTTTTTCACAAACTATAATAAATGGATAATAAATTTAAGAATTATATTTTTCTGTAATTACCAATTTGGTTATTTATGTATACAGTGATTGGTCTGGCACGTGGTTCTTCGTTACAAGATTTAATTTATGTTGGCTTGGTTGGTATTTGTGATCCACCAAGACCGTATGTACGCGAATCTATCAGCATTTTAATAAATAGTGGCGTTAAAGTGAAGATGGTGACTGGTGATGCTAAGGAAACTGCAGCTGCAATAGGTATATAAATAAATAGTATATAAATAAATAGTATATCATGTGTAAAAAGTTTACATTTTTTAATACAATGGATATAATTTTTTATGATTAAAGTTATAAAAATTTAATAATTTTTTAGCTAGCATGATTGGCTTGGACACACTTCATAGTCGATTGCTTTCGGGAGACGAGATCGATATGATGTCCGAACATCAATTGGAACAGTGCATTAATAGTGTTAGTGTATTTTATCGAGTAACACCAAAGCACAAACTTTGTATTGTAAAGGCCTTACAGAGGAATGGTAACATAGTAGGTATGACTGGTGACGGCGTAAACGATGGAGTTGCATTGAAAAAGGCCGATATAGGCATCGCCATGGGTAAAAATGGCACTGATGTATGTAAAGAAGCGGCCGACATGATCTTGGTTGACGATGATTTTGGAACTATTATGTAACTAATATATTTGCTAACAATTTTAACGTATGTGAATCTGTGATTATAATCTTTATCTATTATATGATTTTAGCGCAGCGATCGAAGAGGGAAAGGGAATCTTTCACAACATTCGCAATTTTGTCAGATTTCAGTTGAGTACTAGCATAGCTGCGCTTTCTCTGATTGCTCTTGCAACATTGATGAGTATACCGAATCCTTTGAATGCTATGCAAATACTATGGATCAACATCATTATGGATGGACCACCTGCTCAAAGGTAAGTTAAATAAATAATTTTAATTTAACGTTTTATTAAATATTTACTACACACAGTATGTTCAATTTTCTTCTGTATACAGTCTTGGAGTAGAACCGGTTGACAAGGATGTTTTGAAGCAAAAGCCACGAAATACAAAGGAGCCAATGATCACGCGTCATCTCATAATTAACGTCTTATTATCCGCTAGCATCATTATTCTTGGTACTTTATGGGTATACAATAGAGAGGTAATATTTTTAAATCAGTTTTT
>NW_012130091.1:3296038-3304114 GCF_000143395.1 Atta cephalotes
GTATATATATATATATATATATATATATATATGTTTAATTTCCAGATGGTTAATGGGAATACCGCGAGAGATACTACCATGACATTCACTTGCTTCGTATTCTTTGACATGTTCAATGCTCTTAGCTGTAGATCACAAGTGAGATTTCATATTTTTATTTCATATCTTATTATATCAAGAAAAAATATTACTGCAGCCTGAAATTCATTTGTTTTAGACGAAATCCATATTCACAATCGGTTTGTGGAGTAATAAAATGTTCCTGGTAGCCGTAACGCTCTCTGTCATCGGACAAATGCTTGTGATCTATTTCCCTCCATTGCAGAGAATATTTCAAACTGAAGCTCTTACTGCAAAAGGTATATTAGAGATACGTTAAAAATAATCGGTGTATATCTTCTTGCAATACACTAACATGTTTAATTTTCAGATCTTCTATTCTTGGCGGCGTTGACATCGAGTGTCTTCGTCATTAGTGAGATAAAGAAGTTCATTGAAAGACAACTGCAGAGACGTCGCGTCAATGGCCAGTATTATAACAAGTTCGAAATGGACTTTGTATGACAGTTACAGTCTGCCGGCGAGAGCAAGGCGGACAAAGATCATAACGAATAAGCGCATCAATTATCGCTCGACATCAATATGCAGTCGATCGCGTTCGTTTATAATTGACATATTACGTCTCGCTAACTCACATCTGCTCGACTGTGCTTGCACACATTCGTAACTTCGTCACATGTGCACCTCTATCATAAAATAGAAGAATAATATCTTTTCAATGACAGTTGTAATGTATCGATTGCGCAGTGTGACTGCAGTTTTTTTACCATTTACAAATTGTCGATTCTATTTTTCTCAGCACATTGTGCACGTAGAAAAGAAAAAGGACAGAAAAAAACATTTCGGTACCAATGTAATAGGTTACAATGTAATAGGCTGTAGCTATTTTAGATTATATTTAATTATTGTATCTACAAAGAGACTATAAGTCACTATTTCATAGATAATAGCGTGGCTACTGCACATTCCATGCACGTTTGATAGATCAATGACTTAATATATTCTGTCTGTAATATAGTCTTAGAGACTGCAGTCCAAAGCAATGTTTGCACTGAATCATTCTATCTTACACTTTTTTCTAAATATTGTAACAGTTTTTAAAGCTTACTCAGCAACAAGTATCGATTTTACCATTTGTTCCCTTATTGTCAGTTAATTCACGTTCAAAGGAGAAGCGAATCATGCAGCATTTTACCGAGTAAAAAATAAGACAGAGGTAAACACATTGTAATTAAAATCAGCCATACACAAATCGATTGCATTTATTATACAGTTGTAATCGACGAAAATAAATGCTCTTATAATGTTCCTTATTAATTCCACGATTGCGAACGTATCCTTTCGATAGCAAAGTAATATAATGCAAATTGCACCAACAACGAATGTACTATTTCCTCAAATAGCATAATAGCTAATTTATATTCGAGTAACATAATTCAATTGTGCCATCGAAAAGATACTCGTGTATTACATTATACAGATATATTTGAATTAATGTTTCAATATATTAATGAATTAATCACACCATGTCCATACATGTTACGTTATATGTATACAGATATTTTATATTCAATTTTCTAAGAATTTAACAAAAATGATCATTTAATGAATTCCTTCAAGAAGACTATAAGTTTTGTATTGATATAATTCTGGTCCACCATAACCATAGAGCAGTTTTCCTTTACCATTTTCGTCATAATAAGGATAGCGATATTTTGGTCTAAAAAAATAAAGATCATTTTTTAGTCAAGAGATTTTCTTAGGAAGTTCTACATAATAACAAGAACAATCGGAATCGTACAGATATTTATGCTGAAATAATTTATTAATTTTTTCCAACTTTTTATTCTTTATCGAGATATTTATTTCTCTTACCGTTCGAAATATTGAAAATTAGGTGCTTGAGGTTCCGCGAGTATAGCTGTACTTTTATCGATTAGAGTGAAAAAAAAGATAGCAACTGTTGTTAACGCTATCATCGTCAGCCACTGCAAATAGAGAATAAAATTTCATAAAATAATGATAATGAAACAAAAAAAATTTGCTTTATTTTTCATGTAATGTATAATTTTTTTATAAAATGATTATATTTGCTTAATATTAAGGAGCTTTAAGAGAAATTCAACTGACATGAGACGCAATGCATTAAAACTTAGCGATTAAAAAGTAGTCAGATGACAGTTATTAATTAAATTTTCAATCAATTTATTCGATATTCAAGAAAAATAATTGTACTTATTAAATTGCAAAAGAATTATATTTGCAATTATAGTGAGAGCAAAAAGTATTCGTAATAAAAATCTTATTTGTAGAAAATAAACATTAATTAACAATTTTATTCAACGAATACATTTGTTCTAATATAAACAAATGAGCTTTGCATGTATTCCTAATTTTAAAAGCTAAATTTCTCGTCTATACGAATACTTTTTGAGCATTCAATGAGCAAACAATACAATTTTTAATTTTCGCTTATTTTTCAGATATATTTTATATAATTAATACATCTTTTTGGTATATATAATTTTAAAAAACATATCAGTCTATTTTATTCTTTATGAATAAATTGTTAATTATCCAAAAAGAAATGATCGTCAACTAAACGTCGAATCGACGTCAAATTAATATTGAAATCACCGTATTTATATCATCAATTCAATGACTCATTTCTCGTTGGATAATATTTATTTTTTTTAAATAAAGTTTTTTTAAAAAATATTTTTTCCTATACGAATACTTTTTGCACTCACTGTCTATAGTAATGCTATTTCTTATCATTTCTTACTTACAGAGGAAAAATTCGCCATGATAAATTACCAGATGTGAAATTTGTTTTCTTGTTTAATAGTAAGAAATTTTGAAAATAATATAAAATTAAAGTTTCTTTTGATGAAACAATTATTAATCGTTATCGTTAATCAATTACTAATCAATTTAACAAATATTACAAGATAATACTGATCGCTGTACGCTAACCTTCTAGATTCGTATCAGAACTCAGTCTAAATTTCTTAGTTCCCCTACTACTTCCAGTTCTTTCTCCTTGTAAAGTGAAAGTTCTGAGATACGCTGTGCTACATACATTGATGATTGCTACATCTGAAATATCGATCGTGAAATTTTCGCAACATCCGAAAAATATACGTTTTGAAAGCATTGATAAAATTTCACTAAAGTGTCACTGAAAGTAACATTTTCTTGATTGCAAATTGCATGTACGTGTTAAAGTGTAATTAAGAAAATGCTAAAACATTGAGAAAAAATCATATTCTTTAAACTTCTAATTATTTTTAATTGTACCGATTATTGATTAAAACATATTGAGATATATAATGCTAATATATATGTATATACACACACACATCACTCACACACACACACACACACACACACACACACACACACACACACACACACACACAAGTTTAATTAAATATTTTATCAAAATGGATTTGAGATAATTTGTCAAAATTTGTGATAAAATGAGAGAAGAAAACATTACCTTTCTTTAATCATCTCATGCACATTTATTGTTATATTGATAACGTAATTGTAAGTGTAAAAAATTGTCTCGTGAGAATATTTGTAATTATAAATATTATAATAATCAATCAAAAGATTCACTTTTTTTTAGTTTAGTAAATTATTTACGCCGGACTCGATCAAATATTCATTACGTCAACAAAATTTCTATATTATGTTTAAAAAATATATATTTACTTATTAGTTTAATGTTTCAACTTTTCACTGGTCTCCCCAAGGATCTTTATATCCGATGCCCATTCCTAATTTTGCTATCGCATATTCTCCAAAACGTCCGTTTTCTTTCTCATATTGAATTCTTCTTTGCTTGCTAATCTCTGGATCAAAGTTCCATTCCGTTTTCTAGATAAAAGTAAAGCAAGAAAAATAAGTGAATTAAAATTATGTCCTATATATTATATATATGTACATTTACTTTATGCACAAGAGGTATGCCTGCAACGTTATTTTGAAGAAAATCATGCAAGAATCTGTAGACTGTAGCATCTGTGACTGACACAATAATTTCACTATGAAGTAATAATGTCATCAGCATAATGATCTATAATAGAATGCACAGAAAAAGTAAAGAGATTATTACAAAAACGAATAATTTAAATTACTATCGTCACAATATATAAGAATTTAATTGTTTGAATTATTACATATTAATTTTTTTTTATTACTGATATAAATTTATTAATACATATAACACTAAATTATCTTAAATACTTCGTGATAAATAAACATTTTTTTGTTTACAACGATCTCAAAGTTTTTATCACTTGATTACACTTGATAACTTTTTTGTAATTTTTTTAAACCAACCAATATTTGATTATGTCTCAGTTTACACATGGCTCAGTTCACTCCAGGAATGGTATCGTTATCGACGCGGAATGACTCTACTCTATGAAATTTATTCTGTAATCCTACTTATACATGTTGAAAATATTCGCAGTCTATCGTAATACCGGCAGTGAAAGTAAAAACTCGATCGCGCGTTTAACGACGCGCGAGAATTTAAAAAGTCGCATTAGATCCTCTTGTGAATGACAATTAGTTATTCATGAATCGATACTTAATGCGAATCACGAATTTCCTGTGGGATATGAGACGGGAGAACATAAAAGCCAGACGAAATTCGAATGGAGTCCCAGTCGTTCATTATTTTCCAGTAGTTATTTCTGCAATGAGCACAATTTCGACAAGTCATGCACGTTGATAAAATACTTTTAATGGTCATCCTTTGCGCGGTAAGTGATCTATATTAAATACGTAGAAAAAAGTACATATATATTTATTTACTTCTCTGATTCAATTAAAACAAATTTTACTTTGTAATTGTATTTTTACTTGTTATTAAACGAGCCTGCATTTAAAATGTAATTTAATTATATATTGAATTAGTAGAATTCATTTAAATATTCAATTAAATTTTCTATTAATAAAAACGAAAATGTAATTGTTATCTTGAATAGACAAATGTATGGTGCAGTGATCAAATGTTGATACAAAACGCCAGAACATTCGATTCGTCATTCTTCGCATGGTTGCAAGCATTGTTCAGCAACGGAAACAATGTTTCAATTTTTCCAAAATTCTGGCCCAGTCAACCGCAGTTCCAGGAATGGACCAGGAACGGTATTACGAGTCTGTTACGTCTCGCGTCTTTCAATACCGAGGAGCCCATGCACATCGAGTTCAGACCCGAGGATGGACCACGCGCTGCAAAAGTATACCAACAGCGTTTCGGATATCGCGGAGAGTGGCTTGTTAAACAATTGGGGAATGGTTTTAGTCCCGATGTTCTACTATATAGCCGACATGTGCCTAATACGTTCTTAATACCTCCTCCAATTCCCTTTAGAAGTAATTTGATTCGCAGCGCAAGTGCATTCGAATAGTCGGTAGAATTACATTAATTTAACTAGTAGTAGGAGTAGGATAGCCAGAACTCTAGAATACAAAATAATCATCAAGTACAAATCAGTCTATGCGTTATTATTTATTTGTATATGAATCAAGAAAAATGTTGTCATTGATAAACTCATAAACGTGTTATTTAGCAAGAAAAACACGTGTATAGAATATATCCAAAGTTGTAAAAATATATGTGTTATGCTGATACGTTTTCATGCAGACGAAAGTATTGTATTTACAATGCCCACACTTTCACATAATCCACTACAAGCGCTGTTGTTGTATCCCATGTAGGATACCACTTATCTTTCGCGCAATAGAAATTGTACAATGCCTGTAAAGAATAATATACTAATTGCATTCATTTGTTAAAATCTTTAGCTTATTTGGCATAGCTCTCTCAAACTCTTTAAATTAAAAAAAAATTTAATGTTAAATATTAATAACATACCTTTGCTTCGACATTTCGCCAAGGTTTGATATATCTGCCACTTACGATGTGATCCTCAAATTCGTGAAGACCTCCAACGGCTACACCCAGAGTCAAATATGACTGCAATAAAAATAAATGGTATCACACTTTTATTGTTACGAGATCTAATAAAACAAATGATTCAAGTCTCTATCAACAAAGAAAAATATAATACAATTTTAATACCGATTTGCCAAATGATATGTCTACGGTTTGCTCCCCGTATTGCACTCCATCGACCTTCACTTTAATAAGGCTACCATTCCATTCAATTTCGAAGATATGGAAATTTTTGGACCAGGATTCGCTCGATCGCCTTTTGGGCAACATTTCCGCGTTACTTTCATTCCAGGACGCGATCAATCCACCTGCAGTTAGTATGCGGTTGTTGATGGTCTCACCACTGCCAGTCCTTAGTTCTTCATTGCCCATCGAGGATGCAATCCTAATCTCGCGATGCGATCTGGATTCCAATGTATTGTCCAATGTATTTTCAGCGTTATGCAATGTTATCACTACAAAAAAAAATTTACAATAGTTCAAGTAAAAAAAATTGATGATAAAAAATTAGAAACTTACCAGGAAATACCCAATCGCCATGTGGCAATTTGGCTCTTACTTCGACACGTCCAAAGAGAAATTCAAATTTTCCCTCTGTACTAATTCGTCCAGAGATCAGAGGAGGCAAGATGTATGAACCAGCAGCTTGACGTTGGCAATCATCTGTACCAATTCTGCCCGTACAACTAAAAAAAGAAAATAATTAAATATTTAATTTTAATCTTCTATCTTCCTAATGCTCTAATTATTCACATACTCTTCCAGTATTATTCTTCCATTCGATACAAAGTTTATGCCATATTTAGTATCAAGTAAGACAGGTTTAATGCGCAGAAATCCATCACTCGTATCTGTTACATCATTGGTCATATAGATGACAAATTCATGATTCTGTATGACAAAAATAATAATTTTAAACGAAAAATAGTTTTTTAAATAAACTTATTATCTGCATTCGCGGTAATCTTACCGGCGAACTGGAAAAACGTTTCCACTCATTCCATTTTGTGCTATTGAGATTATCAAAGTTATCCTCAAAAATGAGTTGACCTGGACAAGCTTGTCGTTGTTCGCCTTTTTCAGATATCCATGTAGTCGACGTTGTCATGCAGTTCTGTGAACTTTGAGTTATGTACCGAGTGCCGTCAGAGTTGAAGAAATCTGAAAATAAAACAAAAGTTTTAAAAAAAGCGATTTAAAAAATTGCGAACAATTACATATCTAATAATTGTTTCTTCAAATAAATTAAATTACATAAAAAAACATAAATAAATAAAACAAATTATAAATAAATGATGATAAGATATTGCATTGTCATTGTTGAGATTTGTTCATAATAAGAAAATAAATTATTTGTAATTAAATATAAATAGAAAAATGTATATATTTATAAAAAACTTACCGACAACCCGATGTGATTGATCAATCAGATTGTATCCTAGGCCCTCATATACGACATGAACCCAATAATAGATAATATCATCTCGTCTTAATTGAACCTGCTTGTCTTGGAAAGTCCATCGTCCATTTCGAATTTTGAGAATATCTTTTGCAAAACGTCCTGCTTCTAAACCATCAAAATCCTCATTGATGTTTATATGGAAAGCTACCAATGTAATACCATGTTCATCTATAGAAAAAAAAATGTTATTCCCATTAAAAAAATGCAATCTTCCAATTTTTGATTATAATATACAGAGTGTTTAGTAAGTAACAATAAAACTCTCGCATAAAGATAGAGCGGGCTAAATTGAATTGAAAAGTCCTCTACCATTTTACAATTTTCACAATAGTTTATTTATTAATTACTAAAAATCGCACCGAATATTGGTTTTGAATAATTTTTTACTATCAGCTTTACAGAAAAACAAATGACGAAAATTATTAATTTTCTTCTCATAGAGTTCTGAGAATTTTTTAATACCGCATTGTTCATGTTGATAAAAATAATTGTCAATACACACACACACATACACACACACACACACACACACACACACACACACACACACACACACACACACACACACACACACACA
>NW_012130091.1:3304892-3308936 GCF_000143395.1 Atta cephalotes
ACACACACACACACACACACACACACACACACACACACACACACACACACACACACACACACACACACACACACACACATCAAGAAAATGTAGTATAAAAAAATTGATAAAAATTCTAAAAAATTCTTAGAGCTCTATGAAAAAAAAAAAAATAATAATTTTTGTCTCTTGCTACTTTTCTATAAAGTTGATAGTATTTGAGTAAAAAATTATTGAAAATCAATATTCGGTGATTTTTTAATTATTATCTTTATAATTAATATCTTGTTAACTATTGCGAAAATTGCAAAAGAGTAGAGGATTTTTCGATTCAGTTTAACCCGCTCTACTCCTATGCGAGAGTTTTATCGTTATTTAAACATTCTTTATAATTTATTTGCTGAACAGATAATATGCAATGTCACAAAACAATCGTAATTTAAATTACAAAATCAATTCTGTTCTGTTAATATAAATCAACTTGCAAAATTATATTTACATATAGGGTATTTCAAAATTCACACTCACAGACGTGATACTTTATGATAAAACAAACAATTTTTTCCTTTAACAAAATTACATCCGATAAATAATTTTTGCGCTTATTTATTAACTTCAACCTGCTCTCCTGCAAAAACTACTTATGAATGCAATTCTGCTAAAGGAAAAAGTTGTTGCTAAAAAGAATAACTTTTTCCTGTAGACAATTTTACAAAAAGAAAAAGTTGTTTCTTTTAGCATAAAATATCACATCTTCGCGGGCGCGAATTTTGAAATACTCCGTATATCTACAATACTTTAACTGAATTATTTATTTGTTAAGTACCTAAGATCTTACGTAAATGGATATACTATTTAGTAATTAGAATTTTATTATCTTACCAGGAATAGATATGCGTAATCCCATAGGATGAAGGGGCTCCACCTTAGCTTCTGGAGGCTTATAAGCGGCATTCTCACAAACATTTGTGAAGAGTATTGTCAAAAGAAATAATTTTGCGAATGGAAAATATTCTATCATTTTTATTAAATTGCTATCCTTGAATTAATTCTTAATTAATTTTTTACATACATACACACACACACACACACACACACACACACACACATACACAAATACACAATAAATCTCCTTATCTTCTCCAAATTTTGGCCACCTGCATCAATTCATCAAATTTGATCTCTCGTTTTTTTTTCGTTTATTTTTTTCGCTTTTTTAACAAGCACAATTTCCGAAGGACAGTTTACTTTAGCAAAACAAAATCTAGTCGAAATATATCGATTAAGTTGGTTGATGCATGGCGCGGCATATACTGACTCACTGAGATTCCTTGTAGAGTCTTTTATTCTCCCTTCTACTTGAATAGTTTGACGCAAAACTGGTTGCTGCGTCAGTATATTGACCGTGAATATTTGTTTTCTCATTTATTTATTGCATACCAGTTTAATCCAGAGGCGTGCAGATAGAATTGGACACCCGTGTACAAAAATAATTTAATCGCTCCAGAAATATGCATATACATATATTATATATATTTACTTTTTTGGTTGACCTGAACGTTCTTCGTCTCTTAAATCAAAATCGCCTCTTTTAAATCGATATCAGTATTGAAACGTTTTAAGTGATGGAGTAGATTCAAAATAAGTTTCTAAGATGTATCGGTAGCAGTTTTCTTCGAATTAAAGCAGTAAAATAAATACATATGACGAAGATGCTCTTCAGGTTTTATCGTTTTCAATCGTACTTTTTCTTCTTCTTCGCACAAAAATGATCTCCGTGAAAATTCTCACACCAACAGCAAAAGCATTGTCTTCTTTGAAACCATTCGTACAAAGAGAGATACAATCGTCAAGTCATTTCGGAGATTGAATTTAGCAATTATAACTTAATGAGACGAATCTTTCCAAGAGAGCCATATCAGCGCAGTATGGAGAGGAAAAGATGGAAAAATTAAAATCATATTCCAAAAGGAGGGAGACCGAACATTTAATAAGATTTATCAGAAAGTTGTAAAATATATTGCTTAAAAGAAATTATTCAAGGCTTTAACTATGTTGGCGCGACTTAAGAGACAAATTTTTTTCAATCGCACAAGTAAAAAGTACTAAAAAGTACGGTTATGTTATTTACGATGCACAGAACTTATGTTAAAACTAAATTATTTGTAAAAATGTTCCAGCAAACGAGAATGGATTGAAATGAATTGAAATGAATGCATTTTTATTCATTTATAAGAATTGCATGGAACATATCTCTAAAAAAAGTTTGAAAAAATAACGATTTATTCTTGTTTTATATTTATAATATTAAAAGTTATTCTATTCCTTTCCTTACTTACGTAATGATTTTGACGATTGTATCTCTCTTTACACGGATGGTTTCAAAGAAAACAATGCTTCTGCTGTTGGTGTGAGAATATTTTAATGATTTTCTATGCTAAGCAATTCTTATCCTATTTTCCCCCCCCCTCCCCTCATTGCTTTAATAATGAAAAGTTTGAAAAAAATAACATTTTATTTCTACTATGACTGGTTAAAGTCTCGCTACAAATGCTTTGAAGCATTTGATGGACCAATTAGAAGAAAGAATATTACAAACTGACCAATTAAAAAAACGCTTCAAAGCGTTTGCAGCGAGACTTTGACTATTCACGTTGACCTTAAAACAGGACTGTACCTTACAGGAAGGATAGTATTTAATACTGTACTGTATGGTTGGGATTAGGTTATTATATACCATTAAACTTTCCGAATATTTACATTTAATGGGTATATAATAATCTAACCCTACCCTAATCCAATCATGTTAAATATAAATGAAAGTATAAAATAGTATTTTAATAATAATACTATATATGTACAATAGAAATAAAACGTTATTTTTAAAACTTTTTTTGTTAATAACTTTTAAACAAAGGACGAGCACCAACTAAAACTTTCTGAAGGTCACTCAGGATTATGACCTCAACAACATATTGGGAGTACAAATTAGTTCGGTCCGTTTTTTGTGCATTTATTTCAAAACAAAATGAACGAACAGATCAATTAAAGTATTGTCCATCGCTACCTATTACTTTTTCCCATCTCTCAGGCAATTTTCGAATTCCATCTCAAAAAAATGACTCGTCTTTGGAGGCGATCCAATTTTGGAGCCAATTTTCGATTTCTGCGAAAGAAGTGAACCGGTGACTTGCTAAATCGTATTCTTCGGAACAACCAGTAAGAGCAATCAGAAGGAGCAAGATCTGGAGAATACGGCGGGTGCGGTAAAACATTCCATTTGAGCGTTTCCAAATATTTTTTTACGACTTTAGCGACATGAGGCCGAGCGTTGTCATGAAGAAGAATAACTTTATCATGTCTGCTCATATTCCGGCCGTTTTTTTTGCAATGCACGGCTCAAACGAATCAATTGTAGTTGATACCGATCGCCCGTAATGGAATCGCCAAGTTTCAGCAGCTCGTAGTAAACAAGACTTTTGGTCCCAGATATAGAGCATGATCTTCGAACTATGAATGTTCGGCTATGGTGTTGATGTTGAGGTCGATGGTAATGATTGACCGGGCTTAGCGTAGTATTTTTTCTTCTTGGGGTTGTAGAATATCCATTTCTCATTTCACAATCCGATGCAAAAAAACCTTTTCTCTATTGTCTTTGAATCAGCTGTGAAAATTCGCAAGTGAAAAATCGCCTTTCAACGTCTCTCGGTTTCAGTTCATAAGGCAATTTCCTTGTTTTTGAATCATTCCCATGGCTCTCAATACAGAAATGGCTTGTTGAGTTACCCCCAATGATTTTGCAAGCTCCTCTTGCGTTTGACTCTGATCTTTTTCGAGTAATGCCTCTAATTCTTTGTCCTCGAATTTTTTTGGCTGTCCAGAGCGAGGCTTGTCTTCAACGGTGAAATCTCCATCCTTGAAACGTCGCGACCATTTCCTACATGATTTGTCAGTTGGAGCAGTGTCAGCATAAACTTCGACAAGCATTCGATGAGCTTCAGCCGCACTTTTCTTCCAATTAAAGCAGAAAATCAAAACCTCCCGCAAATGCTGCTTGGTTAACAC
>NW_012130091.1:3309529-3311459 GCF_000143395.1 Atta cephalotes
CGGACCGAACTAATTTGTACTTCCAATATATCAAGGTCAAGGTCATCCGAGCGTCGGGTCCCCTATTGTCGATTGTTTTCCATATTAATTATTTGTCTAATGTTTTTGGAAATTTTGGATGTAGTATTGTTATATTATTGTTATATTATTATTATTTTATCTATCATTCTTATGATGATGCCTTTTTATGTGCTATTGAGTGAACAGAAATTTAAATATCTGTCAGATGCCGTGTCTTTCTTAAAAGTATCAAATATAATATGTTCTTCAACCTTAATTAATTTAACGTCTAGAAAGCTTAATCGTTTGTCATGTTCTATCTCCATTGTAAATTGTAATCGTTCATGTATTGAATTAAAAGTCATTCATCTATCTAGTCAATAATTCATCTATTTTGTCATTATGAACAGTTATTAAAATATCGTCCACATAAATATATCTATAAAAAAACGATACTTCAAATGATAATTTATTTAAGGCCAATCTTTTTACATCCTGTATAACAATATTAGATATTATGAGCGATATTAGGAGATTCCATAGATACACCATAAGTCTGTTTATAATATACATCGTTAAAAATAAGTGAAATAAGTCAAGTATAATATCAAATTCATATCTATTTTAAATTCGTTCCAATCATAGTACGTTTGTATTATTATTAATATGATGCCATATCTATTTTCAATACTTCTTATAGCTAGTTCTATTGGCAAATTAGTGAACAACGATGTTACATCCAATGAAATGAGAATATATATGTATTTTATTAATATTCAAATTATTTAATTTATCCACTAGATGTCTGTTATTTTTTATCAAACTTTATGCCTTTGGGATATACTATTATAATTCTGTTTAAATAACGTGCAAATCTATATATAGTGAGCTATTGATAGTCGCAATTATGATTCTGGCGTGTTTATGTATCTTAGTCTTGTTTGTGTATCTTAGGGGTACTATATGCTATTAATAGATAAAATACTATCAGTTGTCAATACTCATATATTATTATATGTCATTTGACTTTGAATATTATATGTCAATGTAATCTTTTTGTTTCCATTTACTAATAATCGATTTTAAATCTCTCGTTAATTTATTAATTGGATTTTTTTGTATTATTTCATATGTGTGTTAGCGTCGTTAAGCATGTTTATAATCTTTTCATCATAATTACTCCTATCTAAAGTCACCGTAGATCCCCTTTATCTACTCTCTTTATCTGCTCTTACACAATATATTATTTTATATTATATTCATATGGTTTAATTACATATTACAATTATTTTATATTATATTTTTATAATACAATATTCATATCACAATGATAATCATTATGTACATGATCATCAACCATAATTCTCGAATGTCGCTTCTATTTCCGAAAATATTGAAAATTTTGTCAAACAAGGATCGTACTAGGATAATTTATGTTAATGGACATCAGGACTATTTAATTATATAATTAAGTTCACTATAGGCTTATGGAATATGTAATAATTTATACACGTTAATAATAAATTGATATATAAATAATAAATTTTGTAACATTCACTGAAGAGGATTGAAAAAAGATTTGAAACGTTTGAAATATTATTTATATGAAGATTAATAAAACAATTTAATTATAGCATACATTGCTAGGCTCAAAAAGCCCTTATTGTATATTAATTGAATTTTATTCTTAGTACAAATACAAATACTTCAACTCATATTTGATTATGGTCAAAATTTCCGTTTCATATTTTTTAATTTTTCAAAATATTAAATCTTAAATAATATAATATATTATAGAACCATATATGTGTATAATAACACAAACTAGCAAAACTTTAAATGATCTAGCAGGATTTTAAATACGTCTATGATTCTATGTGAATTTATATATATATATATATATATATATATATATATATATATATATATA
>NW_012130091.1:3317497-3321768 GCF_000143395.1 Atta cephalotes
GCGCCGAAATGATTTTTTGGCCTTGAAATGCCTTGAAATTAATTCTACTAAACTACTGCATGTTACGAGTTAAAATTGACTAGCAACTTAACCATTTTTATGCTTTTTTCGAAACGATTTTAATTATGCTAAATGACATATTAAAATCTGTAAATAATTAATTCTTATTGCGAAAAATATTATCTCGGCCGGGAGTTGAACCTGGATCTCTTGCATTCCATGCGTGTTTATGTAACTCTATTATTTAATATTAATAAATTTTTAATCTGCTGATAAGTTACATAAATCATGTTATTTTATACAATACTGGAGAATATGTTTTTGATTTCACAATATGGAATAAAGATTTAGGAATATTATTTGAATAAAATAATGTCTTTTAAAATATGTGAAGAAATTTATCAATAAATTTTGGATTATTTTTACTTTTTATTTTTTTTCCCACCTTTGCACGTTTCATAATTCAAAGAGTTTAAAATTTTTTTTACAATAAATGTACCATTTTTTTGAAAAATAATATGAATTAAAATAATATGATTTTTTAAGTCTTAGGTTTTGCTCTTTCAATCGAGTCGCAAAATAATTCTTTGCTAACAATAAGTAATAAATTATATTCTTCTGTTAATGAAAACTTTATTATGACATTTGGCAAATTCATTGGGTCTGACACCCACTCGAATTCATGTGGAATAGTTATCTGGCGATCAGATGGGCGTTGAAGGCTTGCACGAGTAACCATTCTTTTTACCGTACTATTCTGTCACATGGACTCTTATATGCACTGTGACGCATATTTATGAGTTTTCCAAAATTATCAATGAATTTGTAAGGAACTATTTCTAGTGATTTTACTAAAATATACTTTTTTTGTTAATGCTTCCCAACAATTCAAAAATTTTAAAAACTTTGCAAATATCTATTATCGTGAAGAAATCTTTGAAGTGCCGGTTGAATAGCATTTTTTTATCACGGTGTATGGCAAGGATCCATGTAACGGAATAGGTGGAGATAAAAAGAATAGCTACTCGTGCAAGCCTTCAACGCCCATCTGATTGCCAGATAACTACTTCACATGAACTGTTCAAGTGGATGTCAGATCCAATGAATTTGTCAAATATCATAATACAGTTCTCATTAACAGAAGAATATAACTTGGCAAAGGAATATCTTGCGACTCAATTTGAAAGAGCAAAATCTGTACTTGAGACTCAAAAAATTCATAGTTTTATAGTTCTAAAAATTGTACGTTTATTGTAAAAATGTTTAAACTCTTTGAATTATAAAACGTACAAGAGTGAGAAAAAAAACTGAAAAATAAAAATGATCTAATATTTATTAATAAATTTCTTCGCAATATTCTAACAGATGTTGTTTTATCCGTGTAAAATTCCTGTAAATTCTTATTCTCTAAATAATTGTGACGTCAAAAATATATTCTCTATCATTATGAAATAACATTTATAACTCATCAGAAAAATTTATTAACATTAAATAATAGATTTAATATTTAAAAAAAATATGGAATGGAAATTTTGATCATAATCAAATATAGCTTGAAGTGTTTTATATTAAGAATATTTTTTAATAAAAATTAAAAATGTCAATCTTAACGAAAATCGACTTTGTTAATTTCAAACAGAAACAAATTTCAAATAGAAACAAAAATTTGAAGTTTTTTTTCATATTTTTTTCCTAAAGAGAATTTCAAGACAATTTGATTATGATTAGATTTTGTTTTTGAATTTAAACAAAAATTATGTTCAACTAACTAAACGTTTGTAAAATAAAATTAATTAAAAATATTTAAAAAATTCATATCTAGGAAACAACGGAGATAAAAATAACTGAATACGTATTTTAATAGAAATATATTAAAAAATCAGTATATATTAAAAAATATATTAAAAAATAAGGATCGATGACGAAGGCCGTCCGATTTAGTGTAGAATGCTCTATATATGTACAGAATGCGTCACCAAAAATAGAACAATTTCTTTAAACAAAATGTTTTTAATGAAAAATTAAATATTACAAAAAATCCTTTTACATGGCTTGAGGGATCTTGTAGAACACTATTATTCGATATATATCCCCCAGCTTGAACGGCCTCTATTCTCGGTCTGAAGTGTTCGCACGCACGCTGTAATGTAGCGCTGTCCATGCTGACGAATGCTGCTTCAATAGCGGTCCTTGGGATGCCGAGACTTGTTTGTGATCCTTTCAACTACGCTCCATACGTAGTAATCCAAGGGATTTAAATCTGGGCTGTCGGGAGGCCAGAATGGTGAAAGCCGAGGCGACCAACTCGGCTTGTCCTGACAACCTCAGAGAGCATTTGTCGTATCTTTAATGTGTATGATTTGTATCGAAGGTCCTCCTCAATTTGATACATTATTGGCTCGCTTATACCAACAATCGATGCTAATTTTCGCAATTCGATTGCCCTGGATTAACCGAAATCAGCGCTTGAGCCCTTTCAACGACTGCGGAGATCCTTTCTTTCATGAGTGACTCTTTCTCGCTGGTATATTGGAACCTTCATTGGACTATTCTAAAGCCGTATATTTTGTCATTGAGCTCAGATATCCAAAGAACCGAATTATTTCTGTTGCTGAGTTCCCAGCGCGAAAGCTTTCGATGATCACGGCTCTTTGATTATACTCCATACTTGGTTTTAATCGCAGCCATTTTGAGAATCAAAGAATATGACTATTTACTAGAAGCATTAGGTTTTCTCGGACGCCAACAACAACCTCTGCCGGAGGCACAATATAGCGGAAAATTTAAATTGAAATTTATCCGGATTTTGGTGACACACTCTATATATACCAGGAGTTCAAAATAAAGCGTTAAATTTTTATCTCAGAAATACATTACTGAGAAAAATTGTTCAGACAAAAGTTGTAGAGTTCAAAAAGATTTACTGATCTTATCAGTATAACTTTGGCATCGCCAAGGTCAGATTAAGGTCACGTCGATTTTTAAAAAATGAAACATCTTACTTTTGATTCCAGAATCTAATAACCGCATGTCGAGAACTTTTCAAAACACTATAATAAAGTTATTTTTTATTACGTACTTTCCGAGTTATAAAGGCTTGAAAATTATAGTATCGGTAACATTAGTTATTATGCAAGGTGTTCGACCGACGACTAAAACCTCTCAAATATTGTTCAGGTTCATGTCCTGGATAATATTTATTAAGATCAAACTCTTGACCCTAGATCTATTAGATTCTGCCATAAAAAATAGGGTGTTCCATTTAAAAAATCGATTTGCTTTTAATCTGACCTTGGCGATGCCATTCAAGATTAAACGGACGTGATCAATGAATAGTTTTTTAAATCCTACAATTGTATCTGAAACATTTTTCCAAAAAATACTTTCGAAATATTCGACCATTTTCAGACTTTTGATACATCCTGTATATATAACATTAGTAAAGAATATTAACGAAATCAAGAGATTATAGATTGTTGAAATATGAAATCTTCGTGTTAATATGTAATATGAAAGTTAATTCAACTTATAATAACATTCTTAGGTAACAAGGTATCGTCTATTTGACATAATTAATTGATCATTCTTAATGTCTGACGTCCTATCATCGTAAAAGTGACGTGGATTTGTCACATAATGATATTAATCAACGACGAAAATATATCATTATTTTCGTATTATTAACGGCAAATGACGTTATTAATATTAATTTGATCACTAATAACGTTATCAATAAGATGTCGACTCAGCAAACGAGAATGGATTAAAATAGATTGAAATTTTTTTCTATCTGAATGCGTATTTTAAATAGCGACTACTTTTTTTTGGATTTAATTGGATTCAATTGGATTCAATTAAATTTAATTGGATGCAATTGGATTGAAAAACTGCATTTCCTATTCAAAATTTTGAATTGAATAGTATTCACAATTGTATTCACAGAATTTGTATATACAGAAAAAACTAATATTATTTTTAGATTGAAAGAATAGAGATATGCTCCATGTAATTCCTATAAATTAATAAAAATGCATTCAGAATTGAAAAGCATTCATTTTAACATTCATGAATCAATATTTCTGAAAATCTGAATCCATTTCAATTCATTTCAATCCATTCTCGTTTTCTGGGTAGATCACATGACGTCAATAGTTCAAAATCTACTAACTAATCGACATCAAAATGATTATAGTTTGCTACCTGAATTAACACAGTATTTATTGAAAGCTTTCTGAGAAAGAATTTTCTGAGAATTCCTAGATCGTTCAATT
>NW_012130091.1:3322943-3329170 GCF_000143395.1 Atta cephalotes
ATATCAGTGAATTACTTTATTCTACTGTTGTCTGACTGTTCTGTCTGACCTATGTTCTTTGTACTGTTCACCTAATTTTTAAAATAAAATCTCGTGATATGCAAAAATATACATAAATGTATAGATGTATATATACTTATGATTAATAAATTGTGCATCATAAAAAAACATTTTGCATCATAAAAAAAAGATCAAAGAAACAATATTTCTAGACAGGATTTAAATTTAAACATAAAAATTTAAAATCTGCTAGAGATTTTCTTAGATTTTCTTTCATTATATGATAATTATACACATATTTTTAATTAATCCAGTTTAATAACATTAATTTCGTAAAACTAAATTTATATTTTATTATTGTAAAAAAGATTAAACAAAGAGTAAGAATAAAATAATCAATTCCTTCTATCTAACATTTCTTTTTATTATTTCATGATTGTTTTTAAATAGACTAATGATTATCTTTACATTTTTGTTTATAGATCAGAATCATATTAAACAAAAATATATATATAATATATATATATCAAAAAATATATATAAAATTAGAAACTTTTCCATGGAATGTTAATATTGCACCCGTAAGATAATTAATAAAATTTTTAAAAGATACAGCATGACCAGCATGATTAAACAATGCTATCCAATGTTTCTGTATTTAAATAAGTTATTCAGTTGGATGACACCAATTTAAAAATGAACACGCAAAGATCATCTATTGTAATTTTTGTTTTACTTCATCAGGTATTCGACTTAAATACCACTGATGTGACTGACCAGGAGCAGTGGCCAATATGCCTCTCATATTTACATGCATCGTTTCTTGATTATAAGGGTAGCGATTACCATGAAGATCAGTTAAAACACCACCGATTGCATGAAGTACAGCTTCGGGCGCACAGGTGTCCCATCTTTTGCATCCACGACTGGCAAATACGTACGCGTGAGCTTTTCCTTCCAACAGAAGAACTACCTGCGAACAGACACACAATATCTCGATTTGAAGATTAAGAATATTAATAAGTATAATTATAAATTATTGTTAGGCGATTGAGAGCAGAATTGTGACACAGTTATTCGAGCGTTATATATAAAAATATAAACGTTCGATTTTGTATTAATACATGTAAGATCTATGAAATACAATTTTTATATATAACGCTCGAATAATTCTGTCACAATTCTGCTCTCAATCGCCTGACAATAATTTATAATTATAATTATTAATTATCTCGAGAGCTCAATTTTATCTTATTTGAATTATTTAATTAAGAATATGTTTTTGAATAATAATTTCGGAGAGCGTGTATCAGCGAAAATCATGAACAATTGTTCTTGTTATTACCTTATATCCAGCACCGCCGACGCATATCACTTCATCAGGATCCAACGATTTTATGGCGCTTTGGACAATACTATCAGAATGCGAACTGAAAACAGACAATATGATATATTCAATATAATACAATATTAAAATATAAATATTAAAATTGTTCGCTAAGTACCGAGTAGTTGTGATTATTCTCTTCCCCTCTGGAGGCAATTTCAGTGTAAATCCTCCGAATCCTGCGCCATTAATACCCCATAATGTACGACCGTTTTCAATATACATGTCATTTTCCTTCTTATAATAAGGTTGATGTATGACGCCTCCAATTGCTGTTTCACCGATTGCCACACCAACTAATACTGTAACATGTTCCACTAATCCCTGAGTGTACTCCGCTGTACCTATAATACAAATTCTTTTATAACAATTATAAATTGATGTTTCGAAATATTTATAGTATACAACGATATACATTTAAAACAAATTAAAAGTGCAAACATGTCTTATTTATCATGCAGAATTTTTTTATTGTCAAATTAAGATATCAATACCATCTAGAGGATCTACCCAGATGCACACATCTTTAGGATTAACATCCTCTAGGTGAGCCGGTAATTTTAATTGCAACACTTCTTGATCTGCTTCTGTGATGATCCATTCTGGTGGTATCTCACAGTTAGATGGTTCTTCCTCACCGATAATCGTAATATTTGGGAACTGACGACTGAGCGAAGTTATAATACATCGTTGAGCACAACGATCTGCCTCCGTTTGCAGATCATTCTTGCCTTTTTCCACAATATTTAATCCACCTTTGCTTAAAACATCTCGGATTATTTTACCGGCTTGTATCGTGGCTGATACAGAGGATGCCACTATGCGTGTCAGCAAAGCAGCACTTTGAGCCATTTTTGGAATCCTTGTAGAGATGATAATGACAATGATATTAATATTACCGATAAGTTATCTTCGTTTCTGAGAAATCTAAAAATAATATGTAAGATGTATGCTTCATATTTGTAAAAGCCATATATATATATATATATGCACACACACACACACACACACAAACACACGCGCGCGCGCGCGCGCGCGTAGATAATGTAGAATAAATGTACAAGAAATATAATATGTAAGTACTGCTTAAAATTTATAGCATATTTATTTATTTTATGCCAATTGCGCATAGTATATACATTTATAGTCATTTATGCAATCTACGATTGCTTTAGGTACAAAGAGAAAATATCGCGTACCATATATAATGTCACCATATAAAAAGTAAGACTAGGTTAGATATAGTCAAGTTAGGTTTACTTGTGACAGCTTATGATAGGTGCGTGATGATACACGTGTAGAGGCATGTTGTGTATGACAATTGATTAAAGGAAACAAACTGTTGGAAGAAATCTATCAATTTGCTACAAACTTTGGTAAGATTATATGAAAAGTTTTACTTAAACGGAGAAAAATTTATAAGTTTAAAGTATTGTATTTGAACACTGTTCTTTAAGATTACTCTGTTTTTATTTTATCTAGATCAAATATAAAAATGTTACACACACAAAAGTTTTTTATCTGCAATATAACTTCTTGGTTAAAAAAAAGGACTAGACATATCATAAATGTATATTGTTCAACATTGACCAATGGTAATTTATCTAAACAACAGAAAGAAAATATTCAAAAGACGAAGGAACTGATTGAAACAGAATTATCGAAAATGAAAAAGAAAAACAAAGTAATGGAATATATCGAAAAATCTATATTACATGATAAAGAGATTTTGGACATTATTAATTATATACAAAAAATTAATCCAGACATAATATCCAGAAGTAATATCATTCAATTATTGGGAGATAGAAAAATGTTATTTAAAAAAGCGAATACAAATATATTACATCTGATTGATAAAGATACTGCTGCAAAATTTGTTTCTTTAATAAAAAATGACCTTTCGAAGAATATGTGTTACGTTGTTGAATTGAATCCTGGTTTGGGCGTATTGACAAGAGAATTATTGAAAGCTGGAGTACCATTAATTCACTTGTATGAAGGTAATTTAAAATTGCATAAGATACTGAAAATAATCTGTACAAAATATCCTGGAAAACTCAAACTGATCTCTTCTAAATGTTCTAATCTCTTTGGAATAATAAGAACGATTCACGATGAAAAAACTACTAAGAAATATCAAGATAATTTTAAAGCGATAGAAAGCAAGAATTGGGAAGATGAAACTTATATGCAAATAATAGGTGCATGTGATAATATTTATTTATTTACCTTTATTATACATAATTTAATTTTTCGCAATGGTTTTATGTTTTATGGAAGACCTGTTTTCTACATCGCAATACTTCCATCTGTGTGGAATGTTAGTATATAAGTTCTTTTTTTTAAGGAATATACTAATAAAATCACGCTAATATTTGGTTTTAATATGTTTTAGAAATATAATATTTGTATTAGTTTAAACATATATACCTATACAAAGGTGATATTCAAATTAATGTTTAATTATGAACTCCTGGGAACATTGAGCAGGAAAGCTTTTATACCTTGGCCAAAAAAGAAACAACATAAACGTAATTCATCTGTTTTATCGGCAAAACAAAATTACGAGCAGCTGTATGTGGTAAAACTTGAGCCCAAAGCTGATATTTATGCACAACTATCGCCAAAAGATTGGATAACATTTTCCTATTTTGTGAGACACCACATGCAGAAACGTTGTACTAGAGTGATACCTGCATTGGAGTAAGTATGAAAAAACTGTAAGGTTTCTGTTAAATATTGTTTGTTTTAGAGAATTTTTAATACATTTTCCTCTACAATTATATTGTTTTGCCTCTAGAAAATGGGTACCAGACTGTGGAATTAAACTTATAGCCAAAGATTACACGATATATACCCAATTTGGAGACTTGACGCCAACACAAATTCTGGAACTCTTTAAAGAATTTAAATCCTGGCCAGACTACAAAGAGAGCCATTTCATAGATTATATGAAAGATTCTGTAGGTGCACATAACGAATTCGAATTTCTTAATGAATAATCCTGTAGCACATTTCTTATAAATATATAATTGTAAAAAAAATCATCTTTTAACATTTTTAAATATTCCAGAAAATTTTAGCTTTTCTCTTTACTATTTTATCGTGAGCAATTTAATAATCTCAGATTATAATTATAAATCATATTTTCTTGGAAATTCCTTCTCTCCTCTTCAATTCCTATATACATATGTAAATAGCTTTCTCAGATTATTCTTATGCGTATGTAAGAACTTGTAAATGTATTAGTGAGAAAGATTATCACTCTGGTCAGTATACTCTTTCATTTTCTTTTATGTCATAGTTAGCCTTGAAATATCAGTTGCCGTTACATCGCTCAGTAATTGCGCGTATGCGTTCGAGAGAATCTTAGAATATCTTTGTCAAATTCACAATCTTTGGTTGTTATCAATATTTATGTGATATTTCTATTTTATTTTTTTTTGTCAGGAAGGAACAGCGTATTGCTAAGAATTGTAAGAAATTTATTCATTTTAATATTGAAAGTATCAATCTGAATTAGAATGCAGTTAGTGTATAATTAGATCGCTAATAATTATTCAGAACAGCTTTTTTTTTTAGAGCACGATATATAGAGTACGATATATATCTATCTTATTGATATCTCCGTCTTTTAGTTTGCCAGTGAAAAGGAAATGTTTGAAGATGGAAACATTTTGATTTTTACTGTCTTGTCGTGATTTGATCAGTTATTAGTAATATTTATTCTCTTTGCATTCTGGCTTTAATTGATTTTTGTATAGTAAAAATATTTTCTATTTTCTCCATTTACTTAACATTTGTAGATATATGTACAATTTTCTCAGCGATACAATCTTGTTCAATATCATCAAGATGATGTATTTGTATGTCGGTTTTATATTTTTCGTATGTAACCATGTGACATGGAGCCAAGATTTAGCATTTCCAATTGATGAGGAGACGTCTCACGTCAGTGGTGGCAACTCCACGGTAATATTAATATAAAATTATATAAAAAGCTATTTTTCTTTACACAAACATCTTCGCAGGTAATAGATGACCGTATACCCATATCAATACCAGGGCGTTGCCCAAAAGACATGCTTCTTTATCCAGGCGACAGTGCGAAGGATGCTTGGGTGTGCGATTGTAGACCTCGATTCTTATATTTCCCGTTGAACAATTCCTGTTATGAAGCCTACAGACAAGGTCCTTGTCCGCCCAAGAATTATGTTGTTCTTCCTGAAGATGATGCGGTCCCTCGTTGCATGGAGAATCCTTGCTTGAAAGATGGCGAGGTTCCATTCAATGGCACATGCTATCCTCTTCGAACAATAGGCGGCCCATGTGCGCCTGACGGGGTAATAGGTGTGAACGAAACTACCTTCCAATTGGAATGTGTAGAAACAAGTATTGCACCTTTCATAATAATCGACGCTCCCTCAAGGACATGTCCACCAGGTAGTCGTAGAAGCACACTCGGAGTATGCAAAAAAGTATGAATACATAAGTATTGTAATTCAGTTTGTCACATACTCTCTATTTCGATGCCTTATATATATTTTAATTCAACTTATATATATTTCATGAGAAATGTTGCAATGTCATATATACTCCATTTTCCAGGTTAAACGTTATAATAGAGTACGTCGGTCTGTATCAGGATAATATCGATAAATGTATTTTGTATTGTAACTTATATACAAAATTACACGCGATCTTTACAATAGACAGACTTAAAGAGCATTAAATAACAAAATGTAGGCATCAATAACAAGTACCTTATTTTATATTTGTAATTTTAATAATCTGATGGTCTATTATAACACGTGCATATAAATAAATAAATATATAT
>NW_012130091.1:3334289-3339255 GCF_000143395.1 Atta cephalotes
ATATATATATATATATATATATATATATATATATATATACATACACACGTATATACGTATAATACATCACATATACACGCACGCGTGTATACTTAAATGTTTGTATGATTCTGTCTGAATTTATATACTACGTATATAGTCCTTTAAAATTCGCGCCAAAATGATTTTTCGATCTTGAAATGCAAACTCTACTAAACTATCGCAGTAATATCACGAGCAAAAATTGATTAGCAATTTGACAAATTGATGCTTTTTTCAACTTAAAATAATCTTAATAATGCTGAACACATATTAAAATGACATATTAAAATTCTGTGAATAATTTATTTTAATTGCGAAAAATATTATCTTAGTCGTGAGTAGAATTCGAATCTCTTGCATTCCGTATGAGCGTTCTAAGAAGTCTAGGTTCGATTCTCGGCCAAGATAATATTTTTCGCAATAAGAATTAATTACTTACAGATTTTATTATCATTCAGCGTATTAAGAAGCAAAAATAGCATCAAATTGTTAAATTGTTAGTCAATTAACTCGTGATATTACTACGGTAGTTTGCGATTCAAGACTGAATAATTATTATTCTTAATTATAAATAATTCATAATAAATTATATTATTATTACAAGAATAACTTTATGTACTTAGATAATACGTCATTAAAAGTATCGTAGATAAAAAATATTCAATAAATATCCTGGGAACCTGGTGTAAAGACATAATATAAGGATGGTCACATTTATAATTGATTATAATCTATACACTTGAATAAAAAAAATTCAGCGAGAAGTAAGCAAGCTAATCTAGGTAATCTAAATTATTTATGTGTTCATTCTATCACTCAGTACTTGTTAGTTGATGTGTACATATTTCATCCTTTAATATAAGCACTTTACACAGTAATTCTCACAAAGTTTCTAGAGGATTTGCAAAAACTAATTCTGAAATTCTTATAAAAAATTTGTGTCTCGTGCAGCAAGAATTCAAACTACTTGCCGACGATCTGGAAACTATGGCGAAGACATTGTAGGCTGCATTGACACCATTAATAATCTATGGCTCGTTCTTTGGTTTGGTTGTTCGAATATTCTCTTCTGAATATTTTAGGCTGGGACATTCTCTCTTTCCTGTATGCCTTGGTCATATGGAGTTTTCTTACGTACTTTATTTATTATCCATTTTATTCCTATGTCTATTATAATGATTCATATTATATTACGAATAACTGAAGCAGCTTCATAATATTACATTGATATCTGTTAGCTTTTTTTATTTCAAGGTAAAAATTTTGTATATATTCATAGTCTCTAATACTGCTTTATTAAAATTTCTTAACATTTTTTTGACCGTTTTTTCCATTGAGAGTATTAAAGGCATTTTTGTCTCACAATTATGAGCAATAATCTCACAAAAAAATGGATTTTAATCAAATTGCTTCAAATTTTAATATCTTTCAACTTATGTCAAGTTACGATTAAAAGTTCTCAAAGGCACAAATTTTTAAATGCTTTAGATTTTGCTCTAGGAAAATTGAATAGACCTTTGGAAAAGGTCATTATACGAAAAAATAATCAAAATCAGTTTTTTTTATTAACATTATAAATACTGTAATATATCATACATATATATAGTATACATATCATGGGAAAATGTGTTAGACATAATATTACGAAAAAGTATCATATTTTATAAAATATTATTACAGTATAAAAATACATGTATAAAACATTCTGAAAAAAGTTCTATTTTATTTTCTAATTCCAAAAAGTGTGTTAGGATTTCCAAAGAGGCAAAGAGACTCATAAAAATCAAGCATTCTATTTTATGAGAAGCAGGGAAATTCATATAAATTACGTATCTGAAAGGAATGAAATGCTTGTCATGTCCAAGTGCGTAATTCTGACAACGAACGCAAAACTAAAATTATAAACATATCATTTGATACATATACAAGTGTAGTAAAAAAGATTTAGTTCGAGTTTTTGTACTTATTCACTTAAAATATGAAAACTTTTCATAGTTTCTAGAGTAAAAAATAAGACATTTGAAGGCTTGCGCTCATGAAAAATTAGCTTGATATGAACTATAAATTAAATATTAAAATTTAAAGCAATTTGAACGAAACTCATAAGATTTGTGTGGAGTCTTTATAAAAAGCTTTTGGATAAATTAATTTTTTATGTTTATAACATTATTTATAATGTAATGTCAAAAACTGTTTAGTAAAATTAATGTTTGTGTTTATATTACTTTCCCAAATTAGTTTTCAACATAACATTTTTTAATTTTATGTTTCGAATATCAATCCTTCTCATAAATTTTTTATCTATCACATTTTCGATACACATTGCAATAATAATAATTTTTATTCAAATACTCTCTTTTATTCAATAACTCTCTTTGTCGCATAATTAATCAATATATTTTTTTAAAGGAATTAAATATATGCTTGCATGAACTTTCCTTAGTGGATGACATCAAAGAAATACCAATGTCTGCGTAAATGGATAATTCGAATAATAATCGGATATATTGTATACATGTTTTCAATCAATTTGCAACATGTGTTTACGCCATAAATATGACTAAAGATCAGAATAACATAGATTTTGTTTTTATATTTATATTTTGTTTTTATATTTTGTTTGTGTTGTTTGAATTTTTATGAAGATTTTGTACATGTCTTAAGTGCTCTAATTTGGGAAATTATCTTTGAATTAGTATATTTGTGAACATTTATTTCATAGCTATTTTTATTGATATTATGTGTCAAAATGTTGACAGCCTGCGTAAAAAATTTTTTAAACTATCTAAGTACAATACTATAATTTTATATAACTTTTTGTCAGTATTAGCATTGAAATTATAAAGAATGTATATAAAAAATGGGAAAATGATAGAAGTTTATTTTATTATACACATATACAGTAAATATAAAATGCAATAGTACATAAAAACAAACAACAAAATTCTAATTTAATACAGACTTCGATTATTTAATAACGCAATGATAATATACGTATATAATGTATATAATGTTAATTTTAATTAAAAATATAATCAAATTTCTTTCATTCGATTCGTAAGCTTTAGTTTTCATTAAGTCAATGATCGTTTATATTTGCTCTATTCTGATCTTTTCGAAAATAATGCAGAAGAAAAAACAGATCCATTTTAGTATGTCAACAGATAACAGAAGCTGAGGAACGCAAGCAATATACATGGATTATAATTTTGTGTAATTTTTAAAAAATATTACACACATGCGCGCGCATGTATGTATGCACGTACAGTGTCATCATTTTACATATCTCAAAAAGTACAAAAAATTTAAAAAAGTATTTTCTAAAGTGTAACATTTCGAAAGTCAAAGACACATTTTGATCATATTATTTTTAGTCACAATATTTTAAGTCACAATTATATTGTCCTTTAAATCGAATTTTACACTAATAATAATATTTTATTTATCGTTACGTGCTTATCCTTACGTGCTTTACAGTTTGATTAATTATAACAGTTAATATTCTTGAGGCTTCCACAGATGCTTCTATATGAAGATTATGCGTTTCGCGAGTTTCCTTCGTGTCCAGATCCATTCTTGAACGTTGGAATGCCAAATGTGACTATATATACGAGATATTTTTACATAGAAAACAAAAATTATGGATTTAAAAATACTTTCAAGATTTTGAACCAATTTTTTTTTTTATTTCGTCAGCATCTTATTTCTCACATTAAACTACGCATGTCAAACTGTTTACTATAAGGTATAAGAAAATTAAAACATTATTAATAACTAAAATTATATATAACTAAAATTATAAGCACAAGCAACAATTTTGCAACATTAAAATTACATATCAAAATTTTCTTCCAAATGACACATTGTGACACATGTAAAATTTTCAATTTTATTAAAAATTTTCATATTATAAAAACAATTTTAAATAAATGACAGTAGTAGTTCTTCATAAATTGTCCACAAATTATAATCACAAATTATAATCTCGATGAGGAGTTATGTGATCTGGTAAATAATGCCAAGATTTTATGCAAAATTTTAATTATATATACGTAATTTATATACGTAATTTTATTAATGCTTATAGAAATTCGGACATATGCATAAATTTCATCGAATGACTATGTAAAAAATTGGAGCATAAAACAACAATTGTGTTATTTAATTTGTCAGGCAACAATTTTTTTTGTTTATTATATAATAATTAAAACAGAAATTGTGTTATCTGTTTATACACGTTAGGATATTTATTCACACACACTATATAGCTAACGCTATAGGTAGGATGAGCTAAGAAGTTTTATAAATCATTTTTTATTATATACGCAAAAGCGAATATTTATAATATATTAATCTTGTGA
This sequence comes from Atta cephalotes, assembly GCF_000143395.1. Taxonomy (NCBI): domain Eukaryota; kingdom Metazoa; phylum Arthropoda; class Insecta; order Hymenoptera; family Formicidae; genus Atta; species Atta cephalotes. The sequence goes on from NW_012130091.1 coordinate 3,338,672, forward strand.
TTTAGTATTAGTGTCCCGCAAAATAAACGTCATGCATTTTAATGAAATTGAAAACATTTTATGAAACTTTTGCAATTAGTGTTATACGTACAAGTGGTTTAAAATATATAAAAAAGAATATATCTACTATTAAATTCATAATGATGAATTGAATCCAAGTTATTTTCAATCATTTCTATAGATCACTATTGATTTTTTTCAATACCGTTAATTTAACTAAAATAATGAAATTAAATTAATTCAAGAGAATATATTAAATTTGTCTAAATATTAATTATTATTAATACGAACACTATTTATTCTGAAACTGAAAAATGGATAAATTGTTATTTAATAGAGTTATTTAATAGAGTACGTGTGTATCCGAACTTTTATGAAAGTTAGTGCATATCTAATGTTCTATTCAATTATTTAATTTCAATTAGAATGTATAATTTATATTGCAAATAAAACTCAAGTACGTAAAATTTAGCATGGGATATTTTTGCTATAGATATATTTTCATTTGCCAGGTATGTCCTATATTGAATAAAATTGTAATCATGTAACGTGTATATATATATATATATATATATATATATATA
>NW_012130091.1:3341264-3346362 GCF_000143395.1 Atta cephalotes
ATATATAATTTTTACCCTTCGCTTATAGTGCGCGTTCGTATAACAATAAAAAAAAAGGGACAAATTGAGGAACGAAACGAATTTGAGGAACGATTCCCTCCCTCTCCTCCTCTCAAACAGAATCCTCTCCCTCCTTTCCTAGATCACTTTCCCACTCCTCCTTGTCAGGGCAATCTCGTGTCGATCGACTGTCGATCAGCTCTTTCTTTAATCAGATTATTATCTAATTAGTAATAAGGTTTACAAATTTTAAAAAACAAAAAAAGAGGGCTACAAGACAAAAATTATTATATAAAAACAAAATACAAGATAATGTAGAATGTACAAAAAACAATAAAAGAAACGAAAATGTTTTAAGTTAAAAATTTTAATAAAGAATGCTAGCAATAGACGAGTTGGTTTATTTCGTTTTCTAGCGCTATAATTTAGTTATATTATAATTTATATCCAGTTATATTATTTCAATCTTGCACTATATTTTCATTTATATATTTTTCTATAGGATCATACTCATATTTGCGTTCTCTATTTATTTGTAATAAGAAAATATTCATCCATTTACTAAAATTGACATTTAAGCATTTTAATGACTGATTGCAAGTAGCTATCATTCGCGTACGTTCTTTTCCGTTATATATTAACTGTGAGCATTACGATAATTGTTTTTACGTTATTAGCGTTTGCCTTAGAGAACGAAATATATATTGTATTATGTTTTTGTTTTTCTCCGACTGTTATTGATTATGTATGTTTTTAATATTGAAAATGATTCGATCGCGATCAAAATTTTATTGCTTGCATTCTTTATTAAAATTTTTAACTTAAAACATTTTCGTTTCCTTTATTGTTTTTTGTACATTCTATAATACATTATCTTGTTTTGTTTTTATATAATAATTTTTGGCCAATAATCTTCTTTTTTCTTTGTTTTTTTTTAGATTTTATTTATCCCCCTCGAACGAAGGAGACCGAATAGTTACGGTCTACATTCCTAGGAATTCCATCTCTTACACTGTCTTCTACAAACATTTTATCCCAATGTGCTCCTGCATCACCTTCCTCGCCTCCAATACCTAATAACTATTTCCTCTTCTTCCACGCACGCACGCACGCACGCACGCATACACACGCCAATTTACCTTTATGTGTTTGAATATATATATAAAATCTCTCCGAATAATATTGTAAAATGCGATAGACACACATACACTCACAGCTCCCCAACTATATTAAGATAATTCAACCATAATTAATTTTAACATAAACAAAGTAGTTGTAATCAAATTCGATAGTGATATTTTTTTTATTGTATATAAATATGGTATATATAAGTTCTATATAAAAATAATAATAATATTTCCTTAAATAAATATAAATTTTATATTACAAATGAAGATTGCCGGCTTCCATTTATTTTAAAACATCATTCGTATTCCTTTCTCTAATGCCTGAGATCGTACGAGCTCCAGTCCTGAGTCAAAAGGATTAAGTTTTTTGATCAAAAAGTAGGACCAACGTTCGCGTTGTCCATCGGAACAGATGTCATAGCGTCTCTTCGGGACATTGACTCATATTCTGGAACCGAAAAGGTGCGCACGATTCACAGGTTCGCCTCTGCGCGATTCTATCTATAAGATAGAGTCTAGCCATCCTTTCATACTCTCTCCATTCTCCCTCATTGTCAACTACCTGATTAAAAACTTCCTGTTTAAAAAGGGTTTGGACGTAACAATATCATATTCGCCAGTTTCCAATCACTCGCAACCATTAGACTTCACCTCTCCCTCCATCATCGATCCCGCCATTTAGGAAATCCTGAATTATTCTCCTCCTTCTCTCGAAGGATTTCCTCTCCCTCCTCTCTTAGACTACCCAATTCACTCCTTATCAGCCGATTCCATGCCGATCAACTGGGATCGGCTTTTTAGATTGTGATTGAAGGGGACAGAATAGTTACAGTCTACATCCCTGGAAATCCCATCCCTTACACCGTCCTCTACAAACATCTTATCCCAATGTGCTCTTATATACCACCTTCCTCATCTCCAATATCCAATAACCTTATTTCCTCTTCTCATGTACACACCCGCACACGCACATACTCACACCTCTGTAGCTAAACTCATATTAATTCGGCCATATTAAACAAATAGCTTGTAATCACACCAATAATACATTTTTTTTATATTTATATAAAAATATGTATATGTAAATTATATATGCTATAAACCTAAATTTTTTTTAATAAATGTAAATTGTTATATTATAAATAAAACGTTATATTATAACCATGTTTCTGTTTATTTAAGTCACTCGCACTCCTTTCCCTCTAAACACTCGAGATCGCACGAGGTCCAGTCCCGGATCAAAAGGCTTATTAAGGATATTAAATTCCTTGATCCACAAAGTAGAACCAACTGTTCGCACTATTCCATTGGAACAAGTGTCATAGCTTTATCGTGTCTCTCGTTGTATTGCGGTCTTTCAATGCTCGGCTCAAACGCATCAATTGCGTTCGATACCGATCGCCTGTGATTGTTTCAGTCGATTTTAGCAGTTAATAATACACTACGCCGAGCTGGTCCCACCAAATACAGAGCATGACCTTGGACGTCAAAATCACCGTTCTTGAAGCGTTGAAACCACTCACGATACATTCTTTCACTAATAGCGGCCTCACCATAAGTATTTGAGAGCATTCGATGAACCTCAGCCGCAGATTTCTTCATATTGAAGCAAAAAATTAAAACCTCCCGCAAATGACGAGAATTTAGCCCGTAAACTGACATTTTCAATCGAGAATAACTTTATGATGCAGATACAAATCGACTAATGTTTCTATGGGGTTATGTTGACAGATGCCCAAGTTTATTGTATGACGTCTATGATCTATTTATTTCGATCACCACTTACCGCTAAAGCCATCTATAGGAAAACGGCGGAAGCAAAGTTGTACACCTATATGTTACGTTACAGTATAATTATCATCGGCATTTTAAAGTATGCGCAGAGAGAACGAATGTTCCATGAATACTGTCTTTCTTACACACATTTTCTTATATTTTATATATCTTTCTCTCTCACACGCATCTTGGACACGAATCACAATGCTCCCTCCATGTCTATATACTCTAAAGCCTATTCTACAATGTGTTTTTTATTTCTTATTTATTTCTTGCTTTTTTTACATCTTGCTTCTTATCCGATTTTTTGTTTTATGTTGCCCGAGATAAAAATTAACGAATTTCGAAGAAGACAAGAAATATGTAACAAGAAATAATTGTCGATAAAATGGTTGCAAAAGAAAAAAAAAACAAAAAAAGAAAGAATCAAGAAACAAAGATCGCCTTGAAGAATAATTGTCGTAGTGATAAATGATCGTGACTGACTTCTTTCTCAATTTGACAAGATAAAGCAGATAAAGCAGATATCGCAGATAAATTGAATATTTCTGATTTATTTATGTCTATATAATTTCGGAGTCGTTTAGGAAATTTTAGGAAAAGTATTTAAACATTTAGGTAATAGTATTTTTCTTGTTATTAACAAATTTTATCATGAATCAAGTTAGTAGATAACAATTTTATTTAATATGTTTTATGAATGGAATCGATAAGAAATCACTTCGGGGGAGACATCTTTATTGTTGTTTTCATTTGAGAAAAGTCGCTATTTTATAATTCAATAGATTTAGAGGCTCAATAAAAGGAATAGGGAACAGAGAATAGGGAATAAGAATTTCAAAAATTATGTATAATATTACATAATACATGATTCCTGATAAGTTGAAATTCTTCGTATTCTCTGTTCTGTTTCCTATTCCTTTTATTGTGTGGAGCCTTTTACACATATTGCGAAAACGAACAATGCCTGGGTGTAGTAGATGTAATACAATGAATGTAGTAAACTTAAAATCGTCAAAAATTAATCAATTAGCTCTCTAATTATGTATAGTAAGAAATCAACTTAATCATAAATTATGTTCAATTAATTTTTTTCACATTCAACTATGCTTGATCAATTTCTTATAGTTTTCTACATTTATTGTCCGAGTGAAGTTTGCAAACGCAGTTTAATGATAGAATATTCGAATTTCGAAGTAAACTGTGACATAAAAATATAAAATGAAAAAGATTTGTTATAATAGCACATGTTATTTTTTTATTTGTAAATAATATTTATTTGTAAATAATATTTAAATACATTTCGAGAAGAAAGAAATGCTTATTCTTTATTTTTTTATTTTCCAGTAAATACAAATATTTATTATAAAACCGTTATCCATCTTTATTAAAAAATTTTAAAAAAAGTAAAAAATAAGTATTGTAAATTTTTTTTCTTAAAATGTATTTAAATAATAATATTACGAATAAATTTACGAATAAAGAAAATAACATGTACTATTATAACAAATCTTTTTCATTTTTACGTCAAAGTTTACTTCGAAATCCGAATATTTCCCAACATTAGACTGCATTCGCAAACTTCATTCGGATAATACAATAAATGTAAAAAGCCATTAAGGTGATGCTAAAACCGTCTGTTTTACCGATATTCACACGATAAAAAATCTCTGAATTGGATTGCAAAAGTGTTACTACATAAATTAAAGTACGCACAAACAGGACTTCAGCTGCACTGGATTTCATGAGTAAATAAAAAAAAAATTTTTTAATTCACTTTTGGCTCATACAGCTGTTATTTCAAATATATATTTGCTTGATATAAAAGTTTTAGAGTGTATATCTTAAAAATAAGCATGCAGCTGAGATTTCATTACTGAAACGAACGATATCGAGTTTGTAGAACTAAGATTGAAGGTTTAGAAGAAAAGTATTTTTACCGTGTAGAAAATATGTGTATACGAATGCTTTGCAAAGAAGCCAAAATTTCGTGTAGCAATAGTTGCGCGGTCTTGCGATAGATAGGTGCAAGCATATGTTAGATTGTAGCAAACAGTTGCAGCTCGAGTCAGTTCTTTTTTATGGTTTTCCTTTCTCTCTCTCTCTCTCNCTCTNTCTCTCTCTCTNTCTCTCTCTCTCTCTCTCTCTACGTACTACGTACGTACGTACGACGTACGTAGTACGACGTGACGTAG
>NW_012130091.1:3346382-3354505 GCF_000143395.1 Atta cephalotes
GTACGAGTCTATTTNTTGTTTCTTTCTTCTCTCTCTCTCTCTCTCTCTCTCTCTCTCTCTCTCTCTCTCTGATGTGGCGTTTTGCGTGCGAACCTTTTGTAAGTCTCAGCGATAAATTTTAAGTTAGTGCTTGGTAAGAGTAATCATCACTTTATGTTCATTGCGAGATTGGTATCGAGTACTGTTCATGTCGTTAAGTAATTACGCGCTGTCAGATAAATACTTAAGTTGTAGATTTTTTAATTCGTATTTTAACCTATAATTTTTTCTTGGCTATTGCTCACCAGTGCAACACTCAGACAGTATAGCATATTTCCTTGGTTGATGGTAGGCGAACTCATTCAGTATAACGTGTTTCCGTGGCTATAGTGTAGAAAATTTTATGCACGAAGTGAGGTTTTGCTACATAATCTCAAAGGCCAGAGACATTAAAAATTTGGAAAATAGAAGCAGATCGGCAGCAGAATTGAATATGATAGCATAAAATAGTGTATACATTATGGTGTATGTACACTTATGTAGTGCAGCACTGATACAGCACTTACACGTAATTGGTGTAGTGCGAGGTTATACTCAGTGTATCCCAAGAAACGCTATTAGTAATGCGATACCGATATCTGAGTTGTTGTAACGCATACAATTACGTTTCTATTCTTTCGATCTGTACATTCCAAATATTTATTTGAATTTATATTAAACTGTCTTATGGCTTGTGAGTCAGAAACAATGAGTAACATTTCTTTATGAATTTAGTGATTTCCTATCAATCTTCCTTCACCATTAACTAGCCTTCTTTTTCTTCTTCTTAAAATTAATGACTCCCGCCTCCCGAAATAATAAATGGAGGTCGATATGACCAGATTATGTCCTTATGAGAGATACAAAAAATTAAAAATGATGACAATGCCCGCGAAAATGGTGAAACCCGCCCGGACACCCGGCGTCTGGGTCTACGGCGTCGTCACGCCGCGTGTATGCGCGGGTCGTCCAAAACCACGGGGCTATATGTGTTTCAATGCTCAAAGTCGGCAACACTTTCAAAAATATATAACTTGTAGTACTCGAGCTGAGATGCATCCGTCACAGACGAGTGATTCTTCAGAACTGCCATTAATTAGCCGGCGCCGGCGACACGCTCGATGCCATATTGGGCACAGCAATCACAATTAGTGATTGTGTCGTGAGAATTATTCCCATACGGGAATGTTTGTGCGTGCGCGTATTGCCGATATGATGTGAAAGCAGCCAATACGAAATTGTAATGGGAGGAATAAAAGCTACCGCACATAAAATTCTGTAACAGTATGCGTAAGATGTAAACTTAAGCCGATGAACCAATCAGGATATTGCTTTAGATTACGTAAGCTAACGGAAATGGAAATAATAATAAACTTATCCATAACCTTGCAATAAGGTAAATTTCAATCGATTGAAACTCGCCTTATGGATAAGTTTGTGGTTATTTTTATTTCCGTTAGAATACATAGATCTAAAACAGTATCCTGATCTGGCTTCACGTCTTACGGTTACTGTTGCGGAATTTTGTGTGCGACAGCCCTAATTCCCACAATAGCACATCATTGGTCGCAACGTAAAGTGCGTTCGGTAATGTAAATCTGAGATGCGAGCAAGCAGATAGCGAGCTTGATCACGTGATCTTTGAGCAATCCGAGTGCCAAGAATTAATTCTGAACGCTATAAACTGTCTTTTAAAATTAGATTATAAAATGAAAGTGTTTATTTTTATGAATAAATAAAAAATATTCTATTAATTGAAAATTTCTTCCACTTTACTAGAAACTAATAATAATCTTATATACTAAAAATAGATCGTTACACATATGCACACATATGCACACATATGTAGCAGACTCATTTGCAAGGTGTGTTTTCTTAAAAGAAAATACTACATTACAAAATAAATTTCTGCATTTATAAGTTATCACTTAATTTATATTCGTTAGAATCTTTAATATATTATAAAGAAAAAAAAATTAAAAACTTACTTTCCTCATTAAATATTGTACATAATGTCCATCCATCAATTTTTATTTGATAGCATTATTATAAATATACAGATTATAAATTTAATTTAAGCACGGAAATCTGCATGAGCTTCGCGTTCTCATTCTTTGAATCCGGAATGGAGCAGCTCGATTGGCTCTAGAAATATTAATATCGAACGTAGATGACATATAGCAGAAAGATGCGAATTGCCGAACGATTTTCGAGATAAAAGAGCAAACGGACGCCGATTTGTAATGTTGAACGCACCTTAGTCACAAGATAAGGATACTACATGGACTGAAAAGTCCCGAGATTTTTCAATACGTGGCACCACTAGAAAATGAACATGATTCATTTCGAGAGGTTCATCTGTCACTAGTTGAAGTTTCATGACATTTCGTTCATTCGTTTACAAGCTATAGTCGTTTAAGTGGCGCTACTTTCGCCTTCGTTCTGTATCCATCACGATAACGCACCGTCATACACGTCCTTGAAAACGATGGCCAAATTGGACCAATTACGATTCGAATTGGTTACTCACCTACTGTATTCTCCAGACTTGGTCTCCAGCGACTATTATCTGTTCCCAAACCTCAAGCGATGACTCCAGGGAAAGAGATTCACATCGAATGAGGAAGTCATCGCGGAAACCGAGGCGTATTTCGAAGGCTTGGACGTTTCATACTACAGAAAGGGTATCGAAATATTGGAAAATCGCTATACCAAGTGTATCACCCTCGAAGGTAACTATGTTGAGGAATAAATATAACTTTGCCCAAAAAACGCTTGTTTTCATTAAAAATCCCGGGACTTTTCAGCTCATGTAGTATAGGTTTGTTTTCTGTTCCTACACGAGGATTGCACTAAAATTGAACTCAATTGAAACTAGTGCAATCCAAAACTGACGAATGTAAGCGTGCAGGCAAGAAATAAAAAATATTTTAGTGCAAGATAAAAATGGCATTCCATTTCCATTGTTTACATGGAAGTATTAGATTTGTGTGATAAAAATGAATGCAATTCCATTAAAAAAAATTCTTAATTAAAGATAATGATGACACAAAATGTTTTTATATGTAGATTTGCTATTATATATATTTATTATTTTATTACTTATAAATTCTCGGATAATTATTTAGAAGACGCCCCCCCTCACTTTCAATTTTAATAAAATTATGCTCATTTGTCGCATTTTTGCATGAAACGAAAGAATCTGGCTCCAGCAAACGAGAATGGATTGAAATGAATTGAAATGGATTCAGATTTTCAGAAATATTCACGAATGTTAAAATGATTGCTTTTCAATCTTGAATGCATTTTTATTCATTTATAGGAATTGCATGAAACATATCTCTATGCCTTTCAATCTAAAAATTATATTAACTTTTTCTATAAACAACACAATGTGAATACTGTTCAATTCAAAATTTTGAATAGGAAATGCAGTTTTTCAATTGCATCCAATTGAATTTAATTGAATCCAATTAAATCCAAAAAAAGTATTCGCTATTTAAAATACGCATTCGGACAGAAGAAAATTTCAATTCATTTTAATTAATTTAATTAATTTAATTTTCGTTTGCTGGGACAATAAAATGTCATGTCTAGTCCCGTGACCGAAATATTACGATAAACATTATTACGATAAACGTTAAAATTGACGATATTGTGGTTAGGAAACATGTCTGTCACACCGACTTAATGTAGCGCTATGTACATGCATTTTAATCTGTTTTATACTTAGAATCGTTACTTCTCACTTCTGATTTTAATGAAATTAGACTCATTCAATGCATTTTTTTTCAAAAACCTGCTTTTTTTCGAAAACCTGCTCTGTCCTTGCTATGTGCGAAAAGCTGTAAACTATGAAAGACAGACGATTTAAATATTAATAAACGTTAATATATCGCTAGAAGCAAGTTAATAAAAAACGTATGCACATGTAGCCACCCAACAAAGAATAGATTAAAATGGATTAAAATTTTTTTAATGCATACTTTAAATCCATGAAAATGAATTGAATGGATTGAAATGGATTGAATCCGAGCTGACACTAGTTTAATATTTGAAAAAGAAAAACATTTCATATATTTAAGGATTACAAATTTTATTCTCAAGACATATATAATAATTATACCTGAAACTATTTTAAATTGGTATTAAAAAACGCACCTTAGTGGGATTCGAACCTGGGACCTCTGGTCCCATAAATCTTCTTCGTTAATACTTCTTCAATTAATAAATTATTCATTCTCTACTTTAATTACAATCAGCTAAACTAGTAATAAAACTATATAGATATAATAAAAATATCATTATTTAACAGATATAATAAAGTATAAACAATTTATATTACTATGAGACAATATTGAATAAGTGTCGGATAATCTAATCTCGCTTGGTCGATGTCGCGCGCCGTGATTAGCCTAATATTCGGGTTGTGTTCGATTTAGTTTGTAAGTGTTCACATCGATTATTCATTTTACTTCTAATCAAAGATAAATAAATGAACATAGCTCAATTATTTTTATGTTACAATTTTTTTGAACTTAGTTGGATTAAAACGAAAAGTTTCCTACTTATAATTTTAAATAATTTAAGTAGCATTTATGGTCCATTTTTAAACAAAAACTTTTTTTATTCAATTAGATTGAAAAATTGCATTTCATATTCAGAATTGAACAATATTCACGTTGCACAGAAATTGCTGATATTATTTTTGAATTTAACTGAATTTAAAAAACTACTTTCTATTCACAATTCTGAATTGAGTAATATTCACGATGCACAGAAATTGCTAATATTATTTTTGGATTGAAAGGCATAGACATTTGCTTTATGCAATTCCTATAAATGAATAAAAATGCATTCAGGATTGAAAAGGATTTATTTTAACATTCATGAATCCTTTTAACAATGTATTTTTGAAAATTTTAATCCATTTCAATCCATTCTCGTTTGTTGAGTTGTTAACCGTATTGATTTACAAGAATTACCGTGCTTGATTCCTATTGCCCTGTTATACTCAATCATTTTGCTTAATTTATTGTATTTTTTAATTTAATATGGATTTAGTGTTGTAGAAGTTTAGTATATAAAAGTGCACGGAGGGACATGTAAGAACAGTTTAAAAGAGTAACCACCAACCACCATGATTGGAATTGTGTGCTATGCGTCTTCGGCCATTTTGACACTTCAGTCTGAAATCAATGGCGATATTTTATGTATCTAGTGACTGAAACTTTACTGAATATGAGCGATGAGCAACATTATGAATATTTATCTTTAGCCGGTATTCATAAGTCGGTTCTTATTTTAAAACCGTCTTAAATAATGTCTTATGTCGTTAATGCCCTCTGATTGGTCCATGATTTCTTAAAATTGTAGACGGTCTGAATATAAGATTAGGAGATCGATTCTGTATTTTGAAATGAGTGAAAATTATAAAAGTGAGCAAACTTACTAGAATACTGATAATTTCATTGGTTAACATCTAGTAAATTTGTTCACTTTTATAATTTTCTTTTTTAATTTTGAAGATATAGAATCGATCCTCTGACTATTCTAGTAATGATATTATATAGATATAATAAATTTCTAACTAACGTCAGGCGCGATTCCATAACTGTCTTTACATGCCTACTGACAGTTGTCGGTATCGTTGCGCAGATATTTTATATAGTAAAAAACTACGCAACCGATAACTGTCGAGGCGTATAAACCAGTTACGATCCCCAGGAATCGCGCCCCAGTTAAGCTTATCCATTGATTAACTTCATCATCAAAATAGTCAACAGCAAGACTTAAAAATCTGTCTTTCGAATTTATTCTTGTTAGTAAAAAAAAAGTGTTGTGAAGATCATAAATAAAACATTAAAATGTAAATATATTTGACTATTTTTTTACAAATACATACTTTCGAAATTAGAGATGATGAGTTTTCAGTATAGCAGTTGACAATACTCAAAGTTAATCGGCGGATAAAGTAACTGACGTTGGTGAAATTGATCCTATGAATACCGGTCTTTATGCAAGAGTGCTGCGATCTTTAATATGACAGTCAAAATATAAATGAGCATGATTTTGTATTGTCACATTTCACAATTAGGAGATAAAAATAGATATAAGAAATGAATACTTATTCTTTTTTTATGAGAACATAATTCATCCAAAGGTTTATTAATTATTTTTATTTTTTCAAACGAAATCTTTTGTATAAATCATTCGTAAATTGAGATTAATATTTGGAATTACCAATCAAAAGAAGGAAAACCAATATCCAGTTTAGTGAATTTTGCTTTGATTGGTCAAATTTTAATCTTACATTTCAAATTTACTGTCAGCGCTGAAAATGGTATAATTTACGTGCATTATAAATTTTCAGTAAAGGCAATCAATTTTAGAGGATAGCATATTGCTGGATTCACATTGAATCCGACGTGCGTCGTACGACGCTCTGCAACCAATCAGAAAATAGGATTTTGCTTCGTATTGTCGATACAAAAATTCTGCTTTCTGATTGGTTGCAGAACATCGTACGATGTATGTCGGATCCAGTATGAATCCAGCATATCGATAATCGATTGAGAATATTATTAATCGCGACATCTGGCGGCTTATTACGATTTTTTAGATAAATTACAAAAAGCAAACTCACTAGATGTTAATCAATGAAGAATATAAATATTCTATTAAATTTGATCATCACTTTCGTAATTTCATCTCGTTTCAAGAACTAATAAGCCCCCTGAGGGTCAATTGTATATCTTGAAATGAGATTACAAAAGTGAGCAAAGATTATTAGGTATTGACCAATTAAATTACGAAAATGTGAATGTGTTCTAGTGAATTTATTCATTTTTATAATTTTCACTTCATTTCGAGATACAGAATCGACCCCTTGGTGTGCAGTGAACGCGACAAAAACATTGAACTGATTGGACCATTGAACAGAGAAGATCATAAATAAAATATTGAAATGTAAATATATTTGACTATTTTTTTACAAATACATACTTTCGAAATTAGATTAGAGATGATGAGTTTTCAGTATAGCAGTTGATAATACTCAAAGTTAATCGGCGGATAAAGTAACTGGCGTTGTGAAACTGGCCTTATGAATACCGGTCTTTATGCAAGAGTGCTGCGATCTTTAATATGACAGTCAAAATATAAATGAGCATCGAACGGCAGCGGCGGCGCGATCTGTCGACAGTCTCGGCGCCCTCAACAGGCGACAGGCTGTATTGCACTGTATTGTGCCAAGCGTCATGGACGCAATCGGTGCGCGTGTTGGGAGCTGTAATTCATTTGTGTAGACCACGTTGAGCCACATTCGTCACGCTGTTAAACACGTTTGTTCGACGTCAAGATTATGTTTTACGACAACGTGCCTGGTGCGACGAGATGATACCTTATTATAGACGCGACACGCTAGAATTTTTGGAGTAGATCGCGCAGACGGGCTCTGCGGGGCGATGAGCAAAATGTCTTGGCTCGGTTGGTCGGCGGATATCAAGAAGAGGGCCTGCAGATACTTGCTGCAGCGTTATCTCGGCCAATTTCTCGAGGAGCTCACGTTGGATCAATTGACCGTCGATCTATACAATGGCACGGGACGCGTTGTCAACGTCAGCCTCGATGTGCAAGTACGCAACATGCTTTTCTTTGTCTTGGGAATCGATTGTATATACAATTCCTTTCTTTTTCTTCCTTTCTTTACTAAACTTTGTAAAGACAATATTGCATCGCTCGATTGCATACTCGGTAAATATCGCATGTTTTTGTCTCTTAGAATATTAGAGATTAAATATTTACATCGATGTGCGAATATCTCGTATTCGCGTTACGAAAATCAAACAGCTGATCGGGATTTAAATGCTTCGCAAAACACTGTATACTTAACAATATGATGACTAATCGCAGTTTTTAATATATTCTGTAATAGATATAAAATATGATAGAATGAAGATAGATTAGTTTATGAGTTAATCTAGAAAAAATAATTATAGAATTCATTTCATGTATGTGTGTATGTATGTGTGTGTGTGTGTGTGTGTGTGTGTGTGGCGCGCGCGTATATGTGTGTGTGTGTGTGTGTGTGTGTGTGTGTGTGT
>NW_012130091.1:3355961-3365065 GCF_000143395.1 Atta cephalotes
GGACTCTAGCACGCTATCTAACTAAGTCCTTTTTCTTATTTGCATTCTAAATGACTGTTCATTGTGTAACAATTTTTTTTTAAATTCAATATATATAATTGAGAAATATTTCTATAAAAGGACAAACATTTATTGGCACAGGCACTCAATGAGATGGGGGAGCAACAACATCTCCCCCTGGAATTCGTCGATGGTTTTATAATGGAAATATCTCTTAGTATACCATGGTCGGCATTACTTAGTCAAGCAAGTTATGTAGAAGTCAAGGGTCTTAGACTTACGGTACAACCGCGACAAAGAATCGAAACGGGAACATCGATGTTTGAATCTATGTGGAGTTCCATGACGTCCAGTATGCAACTCGCTCAGGAGTGTTTGCAACAAGACGCGGCTAATGCGGGAAATGCTCAACCCTTAGAGGCAGTGGAACTGTTTGCACAGACTATAGATTCAAGTATGATGCTTGATTTACGTTGTACTTTTAAATCCAAAGTTAGCTTTTTTATCATTCATGTATCTTTCAGTTTTATCTAGGGTCAAAGTGAGATTTATCGATACTGTGATACGTTTGGAACACGTACCTTTGAATTCTTCCACGGGAGTAGCGATCGAAGTATGGATACAAAATCTTGAATATTCTGATGAGGCTGGATTAGATCCTAGTAATACGTCTCTGGATCCCAACGAATCTGCAAAAGGTTACATTATTTCAGCGTTTTCCACTAAACGTTTTTACATGGAGGGAGTAACTTTTCATACTGATGAATTTCCCTCGCACGCGAGAACGTTCTCTAAAAGTATGTTGGCTAGTACGTGCTCTACTCCTGATTCTAAGGTAAAGGTCTGTTTTAGTTAATAATGTAATAAAGAAGAAATAATTTTCAAAATTTTTTTTTTCTTCCTGTATCAACAGAACTCGGACAGTCTATTTACCTCCGCACAAATGTCTCCTACGCAGAGCATTCTGCACACTCCTCCAGATGGAAATGGTGTTAATAACTCGAATGAATCAAACCCTATCATGTTTGCTAAGCTAGCAGGTAGACAAGAAGTGAGATTAAAAATGAAACAAGGAGAAGGAATATCGGGACCAAAGGTGAAGTAACGTAAATTTACGTTTTAAACTCACGTTATTATATATAGTTCTACTCTTTCCATTAAAAAAATATTGCATTTCTTCTAAAATATAATAATATTTTTTTTATCTAGATATTTCTATTCTTTTTAAATGAAGAATATATATTTCAGGTAGAACTGGAAATTACTCTAGGATCGCTTACTTTGTTCCTGAGTCCTAGGCAGCTTCATGCTTTATTAGAATTAGCGCATGGCCTAGCATCTCCAGATCTAGAAGATGTCAGTAATGTTGTTCCAAGAAGATACACGGAAAAACCTATGGCTAGCAGTGATTTCAATCGTATAGAACGTGAGCTTATTCATCAAACACATCCTATGCAAGATTTGAAGACCACAGTACGTTAATTTATTGATATCTTGATACATTCTTATATTTGTACAACAAAAATGTTGTGTTTTATTGTAGGATCTACGATACGTTCAAGGATGGTCTACTGGATCTGTGGACGAATCTGATAACGAGGATGAATTCCTACCAATGAAGTTGGCGGGATCTTCTTCGATGTGTGATTCGATCACAAGCAATAATTTAAGTATGGAGGGCAGCATATCAATCAGCAGCATTAGTTCAAAAAGTTCGGCAACGAATCTGCCAAGACATAATAGACACAGACATAACATAGACAACGACACGTCTGCCGAGACTACCCAATTTCACATAAGGGTATCTTCCGTCGCTCTAGTTCTATTGCACGAAGATATACTGACACCATGCGTGGAACAACTTGGTCTAACTTCTAGCAGTGTAAGACAGATGAGAAATGCGACGAAGGAATTTTTCAGGCAATTAGGAACGTTTGCAATGGGCGGCTATGGAAGTAAAGATTTTGATACGGCGTCAAAATTACTCACAGAAGCTTGCCGACTTAGTCATATTAGGTATATTATCAAAGATGAACTGATTTTAGTATTTATAGGTTGTTAACTAAAAATCCCGATTGATTATAGATTACTAGCTGCACCACTAGTAGTCGAGGGCAGTGAAAAGACTACTAATCAGTTCTCCGCGATATCAGGAAGTTTGACTTTAGCTTGTTTGGAAGTTGTAGAATGTTTGGTTGACTCTAACAACCCTAGCTCGTATAGAACACCATCGATGGAGTTTGTCGAGCTATTAGCGTTTACAAAAGCGAATACAACTAATATCGGATTTTCCAACAAAACTGATTTTAGAATGAGATTTAAATATACGCAAAAGGCTGTTCGACATACTCACATGACGAAATTTGCACATCCACGCACAGAATTCGAGTAAATATTTATTTTTAAATTAAGCAATATAGCAATTTAAATATTTCAATACTTAAAATTGCTCATAAACTATTTAAAATTATTAAAACAATATTAATCAATTTTATCGATTAACAAATTATTGAGTAAATTATTTTAATACCGTTTTCACTTTTCAGCATTCAACTGGAATCCTGCAGAGGCGAAGTAGACATTACTATTGTAGATAGGATATCTGCTATTCTTAATCCACAGCCAATATGTACTTATAATACTGTAATAAATGCTAGAGATGCTGTAAGTGTAATTAATAAATCCTCTGATATGATCCACAGATATGATTTTTAATATTTTTCTGTAGTTCTATTCGACGAAAATGATTATTATTTCAATTGATAGAATATTATGACATCTTACAGAATCAACAGACATTATTTGATCAAGCTGTGGACAGTACAACACTGCCAGATTCTAGAGTAGATGTCAAAATCTCTTCGTCATCGTGTACAATCAAATTAAGGTATATCAAACTAAACAATAGTACTTCGTGTATGCATTATCTCTTTTTTTATTTAGATTCCCCGTACCAGATTTAAGACCACTACATGATATGAGTCGTGCGCCATGGTGGAAGAGATCTGTGAGATCTGATTATATGATGGTGCAAATGACAGATGCACAAGTTCACTCCACTGTGGACAGCCGATCTCATTATCTAGCTAAGCATGAACTGCAATGTCGGCGACTATCGTTATTGTATATAGAAACCGAAGGTGACACGCCAATCGAAATTGGTTTAGCTACAGCCGACGAGAAAAACGATACTGTCACAGCGGGTCAGCAAGTCAACGACGATCTTGGTTGGGCGAGAGTGGTGATTATTATGTATCCAGAACGTCTTGGTGCTCCATTAGAGGATAGTTCTGAAGAAGAAATAGAGAATGATAAACGGATTTTAGACGATACCTTGGAGAAAACTCCAAAACATGCGCCTTCCCCGTTCACCTCTAGACGAATTATGCGTGAATCCGACACACTTCATTCAAAATCTCACAATCAAAACAACGAACATGGTCAAAAGTACGAACAAAGGTGAGTGAAAAAAAACTTACTTTTTTAAAATAAATTTGGTTTACAATTGAAAATCTTTTTTAACATTTTAATAGTGACGGTGAGGAACTAATTATACCTGGCAATCGACAAGAAATGTTGGAATTTATCGACGAAGGCATACATGGTTCTAGATTACAATTGGAAATCAATTTACCTTGTGCTTCCGTTCAGATACCGTCTAAACGCATTTACGAACAATTGTACAATCGATTCAATACTGATTTGTTCTTATGGGAACCGTCTGCGCCCAGGCCCAAGTATACCACTCATATGGAAAATCATATTGGCCTCGACCTGGCATCTACTCTCTTACAAGAGTCTACTTATCCCAAGTAATCTATTTATCCTAAAACAGTCTGTAAAATTCTGAAATATCACTAATCTATGTATCATTTATAGATTCAGCATGTGCAAAAGCGGGATCCAGTATAATTCCGACTCTGATTCGGACGAGGAAGGTATAT
Source organism: Atta cephalotes (assembly GCF_000143395.1). Classification (NCBI taxonomy): domain Eukaryota; kingdom Metazoa; phylum Arthropoda; class Insecta; order Hymenoptera; family Formicidae; genus Atta; species Atta cephalotes. Next base: position 3,359,906 of record NW_012130091.1, read on the forward strand.
TCCATTCTGCAACGAATGAGAAGAGTCACAAAGAGGCACGAATGTCTTCTAAGAAAGCACAGAGCAAGTTGGCAATAACTCTTAGCATCAATCAGGGTCTCCTGTCTATGTATACTCCCGTACGTGACTCTATGCGTAATGTTATACCTGGGCAACAAGGAGAATTGATCATACGATTAGAAGATGCCACGATATTTTCAGTGACAGCGTACAAGGGGAATGCTAATTTGAGTTACGCTTGCACTATGATGAGGAATGTATCACTGGATCACTGTGGTCTGACGACAAGCCCATCGCAGACACCACCATTAAGATGTATCAATAGCGTTAGGCCACGATATTGCGAGAGAACGATATATCGCAGCACATCCGGTAGTAATGTAGCAGCGAATCCTAATGACAAGGACATGGTGACAGTCGCAGTGAGAGTACAAGCGGCTCATCAGACGCATCGTATAAAGACTTTTCGAGTTGCGATAGGTATAAGCAATGCTACATTGAGGCACCGAATGTGTTCCACCGCTACTTCGTGGTTCACGGAATTGATGGATTGCTTGGACGTGGCAGATCATCCTGTCGCCGGCTATACACCGCCGGGCGTTCTGACTGAGCTGCATTTGCATCTGTGGGACTGCGCGATCGATTATAGGCCACTTCACCTATCTCTAAAGTCCGTTGTGACCTTCGGTAATTTCAGCGTGTCAAGCAACATTACAGCGCAAACTAATACGTCAACGTTGCGCTTTATCGCAGAAGATGTTGCGCTCTTTATATCAGACAAGCTGCGTGAAAAATTGGTGGATCTAAAACGAGATTATGTGTGTGTAATGAATTTCGGCCTGTTCGAATTATCATTACGTTTGAACGAGAGGATGTATGGTGGCGTGCCACGGGTTGATCTTCGGGCAAGCAACAACGTGTTGCATGTACGCACGTGCTCAGACTCCGGTCGTGCTCTCATGCAACTACTAACTTATATCGCCAACGACAGTGATTTGCAACAGCCGAATAGCACGATCAACAGCAGTACTGAAAGTATCCCCACTGTGCCACCGGCATCTACGAGATATGAGGAAAATCTTCTTGGCGTCGAGAGTATTAATACTCTCAGCAGGAGTCAGGTAGAGCGAGTCTACAGTCTAATGGAGGATGCGTTGGAAGAAACTGTAAAAGGTACGATAACCCAGAGTGGTAACGAAAGCGAGAAGATACCAATGACCGAAAATCGAGTTGAATTCTTCTTTCCTGATGATTCATGTGCTACTACGCGAGAGGCAGAGACGCGAAAAAGTTCGCAAGAATGCAATACAACGATTGCATGCAATGTGGAAGACGATGATGACGATGATGAATTTTGTATCTTAGGAGAGGAGGCTGGTACAGGAATAATACCACGCTATGGAGTACCTGAGGTTCGATCGTTATGCCAAGAACCATTAAGGATAGTGGATAATCACTTTTCTGTACCGATCGGCAAAACCGATTTATTGCAGACTCCACCTAATTATCCTGCCCCAGTATTGAAATACACCCTTTGCGAAATGACATTGATATGGCACATGTATGGTGGTAATGATTTTGATAGTTCTCAACCACAATCTGCAAAGCATGTGATCATCAATGATAACATTCGCAACAATATTATGCATGGAAGGTATGAAATTCAAAGTTAAATTATTAAAGCAAATGCCTGTACAACTCTACAAATACAGATTACATTCTCTCTTTCTCTTTTCTATCTTTGTCTATAGAAGTAGATCAGCTATAGGTGCAGTAAGCTTCAATAAGTCTAGCCCGAACGAAGTACACTTTGGCAGCGTGCCAAACTCGCCACGTGCAACGAGAAGCAACGAATCATTAATCGATTGGCATACATTAGGTGGCCCGGGTCGGCGGCACGACGTGTTGATGGAACTGCAATTGAGCAAGGTTCGCTTCCAGCACGAGGTCTATCCAGAGAATACCCGGGAAGCATCCAGGCAGGTGCTACTGGTGCACGAGATTGAAGTAAGGGATAGACTGGCGTCGTCGCACATAAACAAATTTCTTTATCAATATAGCAGCGAAGCGAAACCAAGGCAATCTCACTCTATTATGTTTACCATGAAAGCAGTTCACGTAAGGCCGGATCCCAGATTAAGTGCCCAAGAATGTTGTTTGAAACTTAGTCTACTGCCACTGCGACTGAACATAGACCAAGATAGCCTACTGTTCTTAATACAATTTTTTAACGAATTAGGCGGTGGATCGAAGCGAAATCAAGAAAGCTCTAGCACACCTAATAGCTCGCAATCCACCCCCGTATCGAAACAAGGAACACCTACGCATCATCCACCCATTATGAGCGTGAATGATGATGCGGTGATGAATGACGCGATGATGAATATGTCGCAGAATAATATCATTGATCAGAATCTGTTGATACTCTTGGAAGACGAACTGACATTCAGGGAGAAAAAGATTAAAACAAAGACTATCCATCAGGTTCACGATGATTGTCAACCGATATACTTTAGGTGCATGATAGAAATTTTTATTTATTTTATTATTATCGAATAGAAATTGCATGGAGAGTATTAACGATTTAAAATTGTCTTTAGAAATGTTGTATTCGGTCCAGAAGTTCTCATTAGATTGGATTATCACGGAAAACGGATGGATTTTACTCATGGACCGTTGGCGGGTCTATTGATGGGCTTGGCGGAACTGAACTGTTCTGAATTAAGACTGAAGAGATTATCGTATAGGCACGGATTGTTGGGTTACGACAAACTTTTTACATATCTAGTTTCGGAATGGTTACAAGATATCAAGAAGAATCAACTCCCGAGTTTACTTGGTGGCGTGGGCCCCATGTATTCTGTAGTACAGCTGTGTGAGTGAATAAGTTGATCTTGATCTTTCGTTTGGAAATCAAACGTGATGTTATTTTTGAAACTGAACATCCTTTGCATGCTAATCCTAAATGACAAAAATACACCTGACTATAATATTTGCTTGCACTCTTGTAGTTCAAGGAATACGCGATCTATTTTGGTTACCAATCGAACAGTATCAGAGAGACGGGAGAATTGTCCGCGGGTTACAACGCGGAGCAAATAGTTTTACAACATGTACCGCAATGGCTGCATTGGAATTGACATGTAGAATCGTGCAGGCGTTACAGACTACAGCTGAGACTGCGTACGATATAGTTAGTCCTGGTCCCAGTGTTAGATGTAAGAACAAAGGGCAGAAGGGTCGTCGAAAAAGATATAGTCAGCCACTGGATATTCGAGAGGGGGTGGCTAACGCTTACACATTAGTCAAAGAGGTGAATCCAATATAATGCGACATATTAAATAATGTATTTTTGTGTTTTATATCTATAATTATAGTTGAAAAATTATTTTAATTTGTATTATTTATCTTTATCGTTTATTGGGATTACACAAATAATTCTGCTTCTTCGAATTTGTTTTAAATTTATGTTACTTTAACTTGCTCTAAATTTATTTTATATAATATCGAAACTTATGTTATCTTATTCACAAGAACTTTTTTTATTCGCTTAAACAACTCATTATTTCCTGGTCATTTTTCCTATTTTCAATAAAAGAAATTTGAATGAAAGAAGAATGATATATAATTAAAATGTTTAATTATTCAGGGTTTAGGCGAGACTGCGACTCAACTGGTTCGCGTGGCGAGTGAGGAACACGAGCACAAGGGCACTGTCGGTGCTGTTGGCGGTGTATTGCGACAAATTCCACCGACAGTTGTGAAACCGATTATTCTGGCCACCGAGGCGACAAGCAATGTATTGGGTGGCATGCGATCATCGTTAGTACCCGATGCACGTCGAGAGGCGGTACAAAAGTGGCGGCAAGATTCCGATACATGTTAATCCCGTCGATATAAAATGGGAAAATTGTTAAATCGTTATCGGATCATCAGTCAATTTCGCTCAAACAACGCTTTTCGATCGCAGCCAGTTAGGCCGAGCCACTTTTTATTGTAACATATTCACGACATATACATATATATATATATATATATGTATGGAAAAAAGAATATTAATTATAGGATAAGAGTGCCATACGTTTGCGATACGTTTGGCGATATTGTGATTATTCTCACTAGATCTATGCGAATTATTATCGCTTGATCTGTGTAATTAGGCCTCGAAGGAATCAAAGAATTAGAAACGAGTGCAAAAGAAACGACAGACCTAAAGACGGATTGTCAATAGATGACGAGAGACAAGAGAAATCGCCATTGGGTCCTAATTATGAATATTGTTGAAGTAGTCAGATCGGTTCCATTCATTTTTTGTACATTATGAAAAGTGTGCGACGCATCTGGCAGAGATCTAATGGTAAATCATTTAGTTAAGAATTGTCGCTAATTTCGTTACAATTGTACAAAATACTTGTTACACTTGTAGAATATAAAGATAGCTAAGCTCTATACCGCAAAGGAATATATTACATTGCTTCTATATATTCCTTCTCTATACATTATATATACATATATATTTTTTTGTTTCGATCATGTGAATGTTTTATACCAATGATATATGTGTATCCGAAGATTTTTATTAATAAAATTATACATATAATAAAAGAACAGCATTGTTATTCTACATAATTTTTATAAACAATTTATTTATATCATTTAGTTGTGTGTGTGTGTGTGTGTGTGTGTGTGTGTGCGCACGCGCGTGCGTGCGTGCGTGCGCGTGCGTGTGAGAAATTGAAATTGAAGAGTCTAATAAACAGAGTTAGCGTTATATAAAAAAGTAACGAAATTACTTTTCCTAGTGAGTAACAGTAACGATAATTAAGTTACAATTTTCAGGAACTGAGAATATACGAATATACGAAATTTTACGTTTCTTTTTTCATTATTTCGTTGATATAGAGTTATTTTTAATAAGGACGCATTCACACCTTGATGGAAAAGCAGTGGCCGATGTGAACTCGTTCTGGTAGTAAGTACAATAAAAAGTCGAAATTGTCAACACTGCCTAATAGACGAACATATTGAACAACAATTACCTATTATTAAACAAAAATTCAAGATTCAGCGATATAAATTAATTATAATTTAAAGTTAAGATATATGTACTAATATATATATATATATATATATATATATACTGATAAATTAAATATATAT
>NW_012130091.1:3366946-3370425 GCF_000143395.1 Atta cephalotes
CACACACACACACACACACACACACACACACACACACACACACACACACTATAGTGGATGGAATCAAGCGGAATTAACGATGGGTGCGACGAAGTCGAGAGTCGAGGCGAGGTGAGTCGAGGTGAGCCGAGGTGAGCCGAGAGCGGCAAGCGGCAAGCAAGGCGCGTCGTAATTCGTACTTGTGCGCGATCGTGGCGGTCGTGCGCGACACTGACAGTCGGGATTGTCGGAAAGATGCGACAGAAAGCGCTCGATCGTTCCGCGTGACGAGTTAAAGGGACAACGAGACGTCCGTTTATATCCGTTTTGGGAGCGTCGCGACGATTATGCAGTCTCTTTCGCGTTGCCGTACGATCAGATGAAGGAGCTCGACTTGTGTTCCTTGACATCTCGATTCGACGATCGGAATGGTTTCTCTGATGCGGGTTTCTTTCATTGCGCTTCTCTATGGTAAGCGGCTGTCGATTACGCCTTTCCTCCTGGGTGCATAACGAGGAAGAAACAATATATTATACGGTCTGGACTCGGTGTTTTCCGTATCGTAATTTCATGTACTGGCTGATCGATATAACAGATGATTCGCTTGATGTTCGTTTGTGATTCGATTATCATGAATCTTCTGTACGCCAAATAATTGAATTGTATCAGTGTATAGAGAATTTAAAAGACATCCGCACATCTTGGGATTCTTAAGCATGCAATATGTTTCGCGCGATCTTATCTACAGTACCTAAATTAACGAACTATACTTACGTATTTCTGCTTTTATCGTATATGTATGTACGACGTAATCCAATAAGTTCTTCGTGATGTCTTAACAAACAAATTCAATTTGATTCTGTCGATATGATCTTTGTGCAATTGCACGTGCAAAAGAAAATATTTTTTCCAGCTCTTTTTGTTGTTTAATTATTACAATTTAGTTTTTTCAGCGATTCTGACGCATACAGCAGGGTCGCGTGTACTTGAGCTGAGTGATAGGTAAGAGACATTGGGTGCTTTCCATTTGATGACACAAGTCAACACAAGCATCGTTCTATCCTTGTTGACATTCAGAGAATGACAAAGATAGAATGACACTTGTGTCGACTTGTCATCAAATGTGGAAAGCACCCATTACTACTTTATTCCAACCAAGTCCATGCATGATTACTTAATACATTTCTTGCAGATTTCTAGAGGCACACAAAGATGGGCAATGGCTAATTATGGTACGTTTAATGCTCTTTTACGTCCTTAAATTTAGAAAATACTATTTAAAAAATCTTTACTGTTTGCTTATCAATTTAATTTGATATTATATACTCCAGCTTGAGTCTAAGTAGACTGTGTCTCAAGATCGATAAATAATCGATGTGCATCGGTTTATTCGAAATTGTAAACAATTCATATAAATATGTGCTTAAGCAACAAGACCCGCTTTGTCCGAATATGGCTTTGTCCTCCCTCATTTGTATCGCAACTATTTTTGTTTTTTACAGATGTATGCACCATGGTGTGCGCATTGCAGAAGATTGGAACCGATTTGGTCTCATGTTGCTCAACACTTGCACGCATCGTCCATACGAGTGGGAAAAGTGGATTGCACTAGATTTACCAGTGTAACAAGTACGTTCAAAATTAAAGGATTTCCCACTATTTTATTGTAAGTAACATCTTGTAACGTTTTCTTCGACTAGTTGGATTATACAACGCTCGCATATATTAATATTTTCGTCTTACAGTTTAAAGGGCGATCAGAAATATGTATATGAAGGTGATAGAACTAGAGAGGAAATAGTGAAATTCGCTTTAAGATTAAGTGGTCCTCCTGTGCAGGAAATAACAAAAACGCAAAGTTTTGATATCATAAAGAAGGAACACGATCTCTATTTCTTATATGTAGGAAATAGAGCTGGAATTTTATGGGTAAATTGTTTTCACAATTTCATAATATAGATTTACACAGCACCCTTAATCGGATTTAATAACATCTGTAGTAAACTGACCAATCATAGCTATTTCTCTGAAGAATGAAATTATTGTGATTGGTTAGTTTCTAACTAAGAATATTATTAAACCTGATTATTAAATCCGATGATTGTGTAAACATCATATTATGAAGATAGTTTGAAATTCATGTCTGCATTTAATATTTAATGAATGTAGGAACTTTATCACAAGATTGCGAATGTATTTCAAGCGCATGCATTTTTCTATCAATCTCATCCGAGCGTCGTGAATAAACATGCGCCTGTAAATAATGTTCCGGCATTATTTGTGTACAAGGAAAATTCACATTATAATTTCACCGGTAAGTTGATCGAAAGAAAAAGGAATGATCATTATCTATTGTATCAGTGTTTAATTCAATCTGTAGGACATAACTTGAGTGACATGGGACAAGTGAATGAAACACTTTACAAGTGGGTGAATGCAGAACGTTTTCCAACGTTTCCGAAAATAACAAGAGGAAATATAAATCAATTATTCTTAACAAATAAGAATCTCGTTTTAGCGGTTGTGGAGGAAAATCAATTGGAAGAGCTCGCACCTGATATGCTGAAATTCAAAAACATGGTTGAATCTGTGATCAAGAATAAACGAAATAAGTATCATGAGTACGTTTGTCACATTTATCAGACAATTTTTTGATAAAAGTAAGAAATGAAAATAAATTATCATTGTGTTCAGTCATTTTCAGTTTGGTTGGATAGGCAGTCCTAATCTAGTCAACAGCATAGCAATGATGACACTACCTATACCAAGCTTACTTGTGATAAATACAACTACTAATCATCATCATATTCCTGAGGATGAAACAGGAAAACTAACTCCATACGTAATAGAATTGTTCCTAGAGCAGATTCGCAACGAGAGCGCTCCGGTATAACATTAATGTGTATTTCATATTTGCTATTTATTCAATCTGTTAAAAAAATACGCATTTATAAGTATTTATGCATTTTCATCAGCGATATGGTGGCAACAATTGGCTAGTACGTAGTTATAGAAAATGGTTCGAAATGAAAACTGTTCTGACTTCAATGTGGAAGGGCAATCCTATCTTGATGATGGTCCTACTTGGATTACCGTTTGGATTTCTGTCATTAATATGTTATGGCATTTGTTGTCCAGATTTATTGGACGCGAAAGACGATGAAGATGGTAAAATTCTTTTTATTTTTCAGGAAATCAATTTTTACATAAAAATAATATATATGGTCGTTTTATGTTTTTTTTTTTTTTTCAGAGAATATTGGGATGCATCACATGAAGAATGATTAAAAATAGATACTATTTAATAGATTTATTATAACAGAATTCCGAGACACATTTTTCATTATATATAGTGTATATAAACGCTTATGATTGTAATATGTTTTTGACAAAAATTTGCCAAAGCAGTTTTAAGATTGCGAAAATTTTTATACAATAATTCATATATTTTCGACATTCCATATTGCAATTTATTTTTGATCCATTTCATGCATATAATA
>NW_012130091.1:3373214-3377608 GCF_000143395.1 Atta cephalotes
CTCTCTCTCTCTCTCTCTCTCTCTCTCTCTCTCTCCTTCCCCTTTCCTCTCTCTTTCTCATTTAAAGAGACAGCGATTAAATTATTATTTTTTTTCTTTTTTACGATTTTTACGATTTTTCTTTGCGAAATGAGAAAAATAGGATTATCAAGTTTGCAATAAATTTATAAGCAATGCATAAATGTATATAATGTTGCATCATCTCATTGTTGAATGATGCAGATTTAGAAACTATGTTTAATAAGTGTTTCATCACACTAATTTTCGATTCATATTTTTATTCAATTCGACATATATTTCATCCAACGCATTATATTTTATATCATGTTATTCTTTTATTGTGATATTTCTCGTATAATCAGAATAAGACGATACGACGACCGCTACGATTGGTGGACAAACGGTAGAACATTTGGTCTGTTGGCTATTTCCGATAATTCCGATCTCGCCCGGCTGTGAGAATGATGAAAATTGTCAGACGACGTGGCTGATGATAAAATATGGTGGGCAGTGCAAATAAAACGGTGATATTGTCACGAGTTTCCGATATGTCACGCGAAGCTTAATAAAATAAATAAAGTCAGTATTGTTCTATTGAATCGGATTCTCCGCTCTCCGGCCGCGTTCCAACAACGTCGTTTCGATTCTCTCGTTGTCGCATGACGTTGGAAGTTGGAACATGGGTCTGTGCAAGTGTCCGAAAAGAAGAGTAACGAATCAATTTTGTTTTGAACATCGTGTCAATGTATGCGAACACTGCATGGTCACGGGACACCCGAAGGTATTTTCTTCTCGATTGGATTTTTAATATATAAAAAAAAAAGATGTATCTTTGAGTAGATCTTCTTTCGTTCCTTCGTGCAGAATCAAACGATTTATCATAACCATGCGTAATATCTAATGTTACTGATTTTGTGTTTTACAGTGTATAGTACAGTCGTATTTACTGTGGCTTCATGATCATGATTACAATCCAATTTGTACGCTTTGTTCGGACAAATTGAGCGATGGGGATTGTATAAGATTAACATGCTATCATATGTTTCATTGGATATGCTTGGATCGATATGCCAGAGATTTGCCAGCAACTACTGCACCAGCAGGATACACTTGTCCCACATGTAGAGTGTGTATCTTTCCACAAGCAAAACTGGTATCTCCAGTCGCAGATGTTTTGAGGGAGAAATTGGCTACTGTCAATTGGGCTCGAGTTGGTCTTGGTTTACCATTGGTACTTATAACTATATTATTTTACTTAGTACAATAAATGTTTTCTATTAGTGTATTTAGCCAAATTTGATGTCTTTTATCAATTAATCATTGTTTTGTTACAGCTAAGTGAAAACAGAGAACAAAAACCAGAACAGGAACGCTCTTCGATAACTGTGGAGAACTCTTTATTCCAAAATCACACAGCTGCTATACCATCGTCGCCTACAGTGGCTGTGTCTCGTACAAGTAGTACTATAAATTCAAATTCCATTGTCAGCAATGTACATGCAAACAATCAGAAGCTTGGTCCACCTTATTCGGTCGTGAATATTGATTCGTCTCTGGGATTATCCTCCACTCCGGCATCTAGAAAAGTATGCGAAGCTTACGATGATCCAAAAGACATGTTCTTTGATCATGATGAGAACAAATATCAACGCAAGTCTGCCATAGAATGGTTCCGAAGATGGTGGAAACTGATATCAAGAGCACCAGTACGACGAAAAACTGCAGGCTCTATATATAAAAGATATGCAGTATTGGTTGTCATTGGTATATTATTCTTCGTTGGAATTATTTTGCTCTTTTCGTGGCTGGGCAGAATGGCGACCGATGGTGATCCGAGTTTCAACGTCATAGCGAATCCTAATTTGAAATTTGGGGAGAAATCTGTAATTTAATATATTACGAGCAATGCATTACGAGCAGTGATGCAACAATCATCAGTCTGTTATAAGGAATGAATGAAATAATCTCGTGATATGTAAGAGGCGTGGCAATCGCAAATACATAATTGGAATGCAATTAGAATTTGTAAAAAAGCACAATTTTGTGGAACAGTAGATCATATCTATAAGCTAGTGTATGTAATATTTGTTAATTTTTATGTAAATTATATCTCACATCGAAATTGTACATTTAAACCTGTAAAGGCTTATTGATTTATAATCTATGAAAATATTATAAGAAAATTGTCATATTAAAAACTTGTTTTTTTATCCGTATGTTTATATTGTAAGAAGAAGAACTTGGAACTATTTTGCATGTGATATTTTGATATTCTGTATAATAATTCAGCATTTAATGTATTTTAATCTTTTGTCTAATTTTTATGTGACGTTATTTAATCGTTAATTTGTCACTTATATATATTTTGTATTTTATGAATTATTAATCATTATTTTTTATGTAATTGATTTTTTATTTATTGCAATGCGAAATAATTATTTTCGCGTTGCAATAAATAAAAAAATCAATTTTTTCGGTCAGATAATATCTTCATGTAAGAATGTTTTTTTTATCAAAGCTGGGACTTTAAAAGAAAGCAGCAAAGTTTGATACCTCTCTAAACTTTATAAGCGTAAAGAAAAAGATATACGATTCGATGTTTTTTTCTGTATAGTGTGGAATAATGAAATTCAAATGAAGACTAACCAATCCTTATAAACAACTAACTCATGAAATATTAAAATGCTTACAACCATACCTACATGTAACATGGATTTATCCATCTTCTGTTTTTTTTCAAACTGCGTGTAACATTTTTTCTTAAAACGAATTTTGTTACAAGATTTACTCAAGTTATCTTTTATTGTATCAAATAAAAAATGTAAGAATTTAATACGTTTGTTCATGTTTGTTCGGTAACTGAATAATAAGTCTCCATAGCCATATTACAATATTAATTTGCTAAATAATTAATTAATTGATCTTCTGATGACGAAGAATACATTATTCAACATTCGAGTAAATCGAAATTGAATATTTTGAAACATTACTGAAACATTTTTAAGCGATTAGACTTGGGAAATTGCGTTTTATTCTAAATCCTTTATTTATTCCGCATCGAAAATCAACGGGAATACATGATGACGGGCGTTATGTGAGTCGGGTGGATCAGGTCACATTTCTAACTCTCTTGTAGAGAGGCTGGTTAAGCAAGCCAGAACGATCGAGCAAGATCATTCTCCTCGTTTCGGCGAACGTGGCGAGTACAAGAACTGATCGTACGTATGAATATACACAGTTATTTGAGTATTTATTCAGTATAATCGTCAACAAAATTTACGCTTTAAATACACATGTATATTTTTTTACAACTAAATAACGAAAATCTTATCAGTTTGAGTTGGAAATTATATTTAGAAATAATATTTAGAAATAATATTTTGGTATAAATTTATACACGTGTTCAATTCTGCAATCTATGCGTCGGAATTATTTTCAGTTTTAAAACGCAATCACCGAACGGTGATAATATGTCATAAATTAAATTGATAAACAATTTAATAAGCTATGTAAGTTGAGATTTTTGTTCCGCAGTTGCATATTTTACTTTACTAAGTGTGGCGATATTTAAATCCATAGCAAGCAGTCAGAGACCGGTTTGTACATAAATCGTTTAACCCAGACAATACACACTGTCTGAAATTGCGTCATAAGACGTTGTTGTGTCTAAAAGTCATAATTTTAAACTTTGTATTATTTGGGAAGCTAATATTTGTATATCGGACGACAAATATTTGTAGTGAGTGTAATTTAAACATGAATCCGGTGGAAAAAGTGTATGGTAGCGGATGGGCAGCGTGGTGGAGAAAACATTCAATAGCATTACAAATTGGAACGACAATTTCGTGCAATATCGCGTATCTTGCGGATTCCGGACATACGCGTAAGGCGGTGACGCTTTCGATGATTTTGCTAGGTAAGAAGATTCATCTTTTTTAATTCTTTTACTTTCATTTTTACTTTGCTAATTTTTTCCGTTCATTGAATCGAAATCAAATGTATTCCTTCATGTCTTAAATCTTTTCTAGATATTCTGATATATCTGATTTTAAGAAACATTATTCTTCCTTTAGATTTAATTAATCCTTCTTTCGCTGATAACTTTAAAAGATACTATCGATATTTCGATTATGTGTGTAAATTTTTGCGTAAAATAAATTTAACTCTGCCAAAAATAAATAAAATATATAATTAGATTTCTATAATTATGATAGAGACTCATTGTTAAAGACTTTGCGGTATATCAGAATTTTTTTAGATTTTTTTTATATAATTTGAAACAAAAAAAGCTCTGCTTCTCTTATTGCTGGTGGAAGAGTTAAAATTCATGTTGCCGGCAGAGAGAGAGAGAGAGAGAGAGAGAGAGAGAGAGAGAGAGAGAGAGAGAGAGTAGT
>NW_012130091.1:3381903-3387932 GCF_000143395.1 Atta cephalotes
CATAAATTATTAACGAATTAACATTAAGTTTGCGTTCTCACTTAGAACGATTATTCGCAGTTGCAAACGTAATAGTATTAGCAGTATTGATGGTATAACATTGACCACGAAAGCTGAGTAGAATTTGTCGAACATAGCTTTGAACAAATTGAAGCCGATTCTATTGCTAAATTTCCGTCAACAAATTATGTTAGCTGCGTATTCGTTTCGAAGTTTGTTTTGTGTAACGCGTTTCGTTGGTAAAACTTATGATATTTCTACCATCGTACCAATAGATGTTGCTTGATGAGAGCGTAGCTTTCTTGCTGATAAAATTTAGCGAATTCTTCTTGAAATATCGTTTATTCTCAATGGTTCGTATATATTATTTGAAGAATGATTACTCAAGGATATACTGGCCATTTATCGTTAACTCATTTAATTTTTTATGTAATGTCTCTTGCAGACGCTGATGTAGAAAAACTGATAGTCTTCGTGAAAGTCACAATCTTGGGGATGACGATAACTTATCCGTATCCTTATCCGAATGCATGCGAGTCTCTGACGAATAGCAAATGTCCTTTGAGCAAAGGCGACAATGTAACGTACAATCTCGTCATGCCGATATCTAAGAATTATCCGTCTATTGAAATGACCATCGAGTTCTCCCTGAATGATGAAAAGAACAACTCGCAAGTATGTTTCAAGTTGGACGGCCAGGTGACTGATAAATAAAATAAAAGACTCCCGTCACCTCAACAGCTTTAATCAATTTAACTTTTCTATTAGTGTATTATCCGAATATTCTTTATTCTTTGACATAAATTGTTAAATTTTTGAACAATATTGTAACAGATCAGTGATGTAATAAATAAAATTAAATAAATTTATGTATGAAATTTTCGTTAACGTTATTATTGATTTTTTTTCAAAATAAATGATACGATAATAACGCGTGACAGACAACATGTACAACTTTATTATTTAATAGAATCGAAACTTTAATAACAAATTTCATAATTAATTTAAATAATAATTAAAATTCCCCTCCAGCACGAAATATTGCAGCAATATTATTCCAATATTGAAATTTTAATATTGTATTGGAAATATTGCAACAATATTGCAAAATATTGCAATTTTAATATTTTGTAGAAAATATTATAAATTTGTTGCAATACATTGTTGCAATATTACAATTCAGTAAATAAGTACGCGGTCCTATCACGAGAAGAATACGTTTCTCGTAAGGAGAAAATATCCAGGATAAGGATCGAGTTAGCGAGTCTCCTAAACATTCCTAATCTTTTTTATAGCGTGTTCGGATTCTTATCTCAGGTATTTCCCTCCGGTCCGTGCCATCTTTATTTAACATTCGATAAATAACAAGGATGGAATCATACTTAGTTGGCACTCAGATAGGAATCTGAATTTAGCTTTGGATGTGCTTTCTAGGTCTCTGAATATTTTTTGATCACAACTTTATCATATATGTTTTGGAATATGATGCTAAACGTATACAATAATATGTTAGCAATTAATAAAATTAGAATAATTATTGAAAGATTGCATAATGTTATAGTAATATTTCTTTAAATATTGCAATAATATTTTATTTTTGCGGACATTGTTACAGTATTGCAGCAATGTTTTATGAAATATTGCAATCTTTCAAAATAACATTGCTGCATATTTCGTGTTGTAGAACATTTTTTATAACACTAACATCTTTATAGAATATCTTCAATCTTGTTTCTTTCGTAAATTATTAAATTGATGATAGATACATTGTTTGAATATCGTATAAATAAGTAACTATTTAATGAAACTATTATGAAAAGCGTTTGAAATGAGAAAATGGCCTCGAGTATCTTTTCACGAATGATTTATAAAAAGATTTTATATGATTTTGCATGGTCCGGTATTCTGACATCAATCAATCATATAAAGCGCGAGTGTAAAGCAATGTATATTAAATGTAGCATAATTAAACCTCTCTCAGGTTGTAGTTTTTTTATGAGAAGAGACTAAAACTTTTACGAGTCCAAGAATTTTTCTTTTTAATATATTATTTATATAAATATATTATTCCATGCGCTTGAATTTATTTACATTACATCGTAAGCGTGAGTCGCGGCCGCGCGCTACGTCTATGCGCGAGAGGTAATGTTAGAAAGAAGGAAGCAGTTCTCTCGCAGAGAAAAGAGAGAAAGAAAAAGAGCGAGATGGAACGGGGAAAGATACAATACATATCATACACATGTTGCGCGGACGCCACGGACACGTCGACGTCCGTGACGTCATAGGTGCGGCTGGCGGCAGTTACGGCAAGATGGCGGACGCGAGGGAAAATTAGCGGCGGGACGGGAGATCAAACGTCGCGTCAAAGTTGAATATCGAGTGAAAGGGATTTCGTGGTGTGGCGTGATACGCGGCGTGAGACGACCGGTTGGTTTCATTTCGTTCGTTGATCGTTTCGATCACGCCATTTCCTCGCGAGGACGTAAAGTTTATTGCATTACGCCGTTATTACTGACCGACGACCGTTACGCGAAAAAGCGCGTCGCGTTGTGGCTGTGACGTCACGGTGTGCCAGTGATCCCCCCCCCTCCTACCATCGGGTGGGTAGGGTGTCGCTCTGTCTCTTTCTCGGAGACGAGACAGACGAGAGTTGGGCGTTTGCGACGGTCGGTGGTGTCGGGCTCGCGCGGAGCGGCGCGTTTCGGCCTGTTTCGGCCGCACGGGTTACACGGGTAGCGATTAGGGAACGCGAATCGAGTCAATCGAGTCGCGCGCGATCAGTTCGCGCGTGTGCCACGGACGGAGGGAATTGTGCTCTCAGTGTTTGTTGCGGAAGAAGACCGTGTCGAGGACATCGTGAGACGGTGAGACAGACGTGTGACACGCGCCCCGACGCGCGCAGCAGGTATCAGCAGGTATAGCCGGAGTAAACGTCAACTACGTCAAGCCCGAGCGCCACCGGCTTGTTGTCAAGATGGCGTCCAAGGGGAAGCTAGACATCGAGGTCAGTACACTTTCCTCATATTCCTTTTTTCTCTCCCTCCAGACCTCGGGATAACGCCCGCACGGCCCGCGCCACTGATATTACCGAACGCCCTGAACGTTGCCGCGCTATCAATTTCTTCGCTACGAGCTAGTTTACGTCGCGAAGATGCAAATGCCGCCCAAGCACAGCGACCAACTTCTCGCTCGCTACCATTTATTCGACTTTCCGTCAAAGGTGTGTTTCATCGCCTTTCATCCTGTTGCGCTGTCTGCACTGTCTGCAGTGAATCGACATTCGATCATTCGACGTCGGTGGACGCGCGCCGCGGCGCCATGCGTCGCTCGTGTTGTCCACGCAGGAACGTCGCGTTGTCCGGCGTAACCACGCCCTGCCACGATAAATCCGTCTGCTTGACTAGCTCGGCTAGTTCTCGCGCGATTCAATTTCTCATTCTTTCACGCTTATTCCATTTCAAATCAATTAAGATAAAGGTTATATTAACATTATATTATAATGTTTATAAATGGAGTGATTGAAGTTGAATCCTGACAATTGATTAATACGAACATTTCCACATTCCAATTCTAATGTTGAATTATATGTGTCAGAAAAAAACTTTGATTCCAACACGCGTATCAATTGTTTTACTTTCCTGTTGTACTTTTCTATGTTTAACTGGGACCATAAATTAAACGCTATACGACGTTATATATGACAAGAGTTTGAGAAAACTTGAATGGAAAACGTATAACTTGAAGCGCGATAATTCTGTTTAATTTTTTTACTTGTTTTAAGTATATCTTGACAAATGTAAATACCAGTGCAGGTGTCACTAAACGGCGTGACTCATAGTCTCAGCCATTATCAAGGAGAGAAAATTATGGCACGATTATGGCGGATGACGTACATAGTCTGCTATTCTAAAAAAAATTTATATTTTTTAAATAAAAACGTAATTCAATGCTCAATTAAATAAATTAAAATAATCCGTTAAAGGGCTCAGAGCAAAAGCAAGATGTTCTTCGCTATTATTAAAATTACCGAACATTATATTAAACTATCAAATCAAAATATCTGTCTGTATTTTGATTAGTTTAATATAATCTTTTAAAGGGCTCTGAGCCCTTTAACGTATTATTTTATATTTTTTAATAAAAAGATTTCGTAAAGTAATAGATTCACACGAGACATTAGTCAGTGCTAGTACTGATTTGCGTGAATATACCAATGATAAAAAAAATAATATATATATATATATATATATATATATAAATAATTTAATAACTTCTAAAAGATTTCGTGTTTTGCGCGTAACTTTCCATTGGCAAAGATCCGATGAGTGATCGAAAATTTATAAATAGATAATAAATTTATAAAATAAGGATAAGGCACAATATCTCTTTCGTATCGATTAGAGCGTGTAGTACGCTGTATATTCTAATTGTATTATCATGATTATCGTCCATCGGAGAGAATACGCGCTTCTTCAAATAGATTGACCGCTCGATTGGCGCGATGAACGCTCACACGATAAAAGGCCAAGAATATTTCCTCCGAGATATTTATGTGAGCGACGAAAATATCTCTCTCTCTTTCCTTCCTTTTCGACATCGATATCTGCATCTCGTTAGATGGACATTCGTCGTTATCGCGAACAGCCACGCAGCCTCGCTTGTCATTCAAAACGTGCAATTCATAAAACCTTTTGAATTATTTATTCTGAAATCATGCAGCTGTGCCGCGATATCTCATCTGGTCGAGCTATGCCATCGCCAGTTTTACATACGCGCGACTATTTTTGTAAAAATCATGTGGAGACGAGCCAAATCCGACGGAGAACGGAGGAGAAAGCGAGCGACGATTACATTGTCTCTCTTTTAAGCAAAAAAATGAACATGGCAGTAATAAATATGCGAGAGAACGCGCCTCACTTGGAAAGAAATTCGTAGTAAATGTCGAGTCTTCTTACAGTCGAGTTTTCTTTGATCGATCATACATATGTCTGGAACGTTTCAGCATGCAGGAGGTATTGTGCAATCAAAGGGATTGTAAATTCGAACCACTTTTTGAAAACTTGAAGTTAAACTGCACTTGTGAGATCTTCTCTCTTCATTTTAAGTGATTATCTCAGCACTTTTGCTATATCTTTTATAAATTATTCGCCATTTATTTTAAGAATGATTATCCGAAGAAACCAATTAACCCTTTCTAGTATCAGTTTAACTGTATATAGAAAAATATATATTATATTTAAATTATTTGCTTTATACACGCACAAGTATTTCAAAAGTTTATATATTCTCAAATCTATCATATATTTACGAGCATAGCAAATATATTTATATATTCCAAATCTTTGGGAGTTTATATAATATCTTCAAGGTTATTAAATTAAAACAAATTCGATTTGCTTATTATATAAAGTCACTTCTTTTGAATAAAATTTTATTATATGCTTTGAAAGAAATTCTTGTTTTGAGATGATGAGTTTTTCTGTTAAATTTGTAATAAGTATATTTTACTATCATCAAGAAAACATTTATTGTTAAAGTTAATAGTTATTGAAAGAAAACCAAGTAATCACTTTTTTACAATTAGCAATAGAATGATATTTTTCTATATATGGTTGTGCGTTATATTTAAGACTATCATTTTTAAGACTGTAAAATCAGTACACGTGAAATTACTTATCATTAATGATAAACGTTTTTACACATATGTTAACACAATTACAAAATTTGCATATATGAAGCAACTTAGCGTAACCGCTTGCAAGATGCGGTTTTGCGTAACTATCTGCGATATCTATACCGCATATTATCACGGTTGCATTCGTTGAATATTTGATTTTCGCGGAAATCGTAACTTTGCTCGACACGCGAAGCGATATCACAACATTTGTTTGTGGTATTTTGCATACTATTGTGCATACAGCTCGCATATATCTCTGCCTTGTGACACGAACGCGAATACATCGCATTTTTCTCTTATATATATATATATATATATATATATATATATATATATATATACACACACACAC
>NW_012130091.1:3390448-3395128 GCF_000143395.1 Atta cephalotes
ATATATTTATCTTTGAAACTTAAAACTTTTTCTTTGCGGTGTAATCTTATAATGAAAACTAACTAATAAAAGCAATTAACGAATTGTCTATACTGCCAGATTCTAATTAAGCGATCACGTTTGCGTAAAAAGTAAATTTTCCTTGCAATATCTCTAAAAGTGAATCAGTATATTGTTACTGACTTCAATACTATATACTATCAGACTACATTTATAACTATAATCATCAATGAATATTTATTGTTTTTCAATAACGCACGTAGTACACATTGATTCATTTTCTTAAAGTTATGGTTTTTACAGATTGAATCCGCAAAAAATTATAATCTCTAAAAGAGAATCAGTGTATTACTGGAAAACAGTATAAATATTCGTTGATGATTACAGTATCAGCAGTTGTAAGCGTAGCATGTCAGTATAATTTGCGATATATAGTATTTTTTCTCTTTACAATCGTCGTAATTTACAGTTTGAATGCGGTTGAAATATTTCCACGACAGGTTATGTATAGCGATGGATCGGATGGACGGTACGACAGCAATTAATATGAATACGAGTTATTAATTAGAACGTGATTCAACGGAATCATGATCATACTCTTCCTTTCTTCTCCCTATGACGCCAGTCTCTCTTGTCTCACCTTCGATGCTAATTCGAACGCTACGGTTCGCGCTGATTATCGTTGAATTAGCCATTATGTCATTATTTTAACGAGTGTGTCGATGTATGTCAGGGGAGCGCGCACACTCCTCTCGTACATTCGGCTTCCTCAAGTGGCTCTGGCACGAAGCCATCCTCTTCCTCTCCCTTTACACGATTCGCGGTGATCAACGCGTCGCGACGTTGTTCTAATGTTTGCTTATTAATAACATCGCCTGCGTTCATCGCACGCATCCGCTTCTCGATGTATCGACACAATCATTTAACTCGCGATTACATTAACTTGCGCAAAATATATACGGATATCTACAATACTATCTTCTTTACTATCTATCAATAACAGCGTTGTAATCATTTTTTTATCTTGTTATGTTAATTCTATATTGCTCCTAAAAGCAATGTAGAATTTAAAAATACCAGGTTTTTTTTCGTAATTGACGTCTGCGAGTCAACATAATGATTACCTATGCTTATAAATTAGTCAGAGTAATGAGTGTACGATCATGCCATCACCTACACGCACTTATTTTTACAAACATATTTATGTAGAATCTATATATGTATATGTATGTATAATATACAGGGTGTTTTAAAATTTGTGCCCACAAAGTACAAGACGATGATACTTTATGCTATACTCTAAATTGTTGAAAATGAAATTTCACTCCAAGAAAAGTGATGATTGCGTTCGGCAAGAGTAAACTTCATTTCTTCAAGAAGTGACTTTCCTAAAAGATCAACTTTAATGATTAATATCTCGCGAGAAATAGAGTGATCTTTTTCTCTCCCATATTCATTCGTTTTGTGCAAAAACATATGAGCCTAATTTCGTCAAGATTGGATGTAGGGAGACTAAATTTAACATTTACCTTCAATCTCTACTTTTAGAGAGTGAAATTATTTGCTCTTCGCAGAGATTTAAAATTAACTCTCGCTTGGAGTGATTTTTCACTCTCTAAGAGTGAAAATTTCACTCCCAAAAATTTAGATTGTAAAACAATTTTATCCTTTAACAAAATTGCGTCCGATAAATAATTTTTGCGCTTATTTGTTAATTTTAATCTGCTTTCCTGCAAAAACTATTTATTAGACACAATTTTGCTAAAGAAAAAAATTGTTTTTTGTGCTAAAACGAACTTTTTTGTAGTAAATAAAATTACATTCGATAAATAATTTTTGCGTTTACTCGTATAACTTTAATCTGCTCTCCTGCAAAAACTTGTCAGACGCAATTTTGCAAAAGGAAAAAATTGTTTTTTCAGCATAAAATATCACGTCTTGTAGGAGAGATCGGGGTTAATAGACCATTTTTCAGTTTCGAATTTTTACAGACGAAATTAAGAGATTTATCGGAAAAATGAATTTTACATCAGTTACTACATGCATTTGATTACCTAATAATATTTTAATAATAAAGAGAAACTAATATGCATTTTTCTAATGCATTCCATCTGATTCAACTAGCCTCGGAATCGAGATAATTTGACTAAGATTATTAAAATAAAGATTAATGTATTTTAAGTTACATCTTTGGCTACATATTAAATAAAACTTTTATAAACTTTTATAAAAATATATTTTAAACATAAACATTCATTTCGCAGGGCAAAACAATACTTCTTTTTGCAAAATTTGTTCATTTCGTGCAAAAATATGTCGAATGAGCCTAGTTTTCGAGATTGGATATGAGGGAATTAAACTTATAATTACCACTAAGGTAAATCTCTTAAAGGAATATAGTTTTGAATAAGTACTATAAGAGTCGTCACTAAATGAGTCATATAATTCCATGCTGTAGTTAGTTTATTATCCCCATCCGTTCATTTCATTTTTTTAAAAACATTAACAATATATTATAACAAAGACACATAAACAAAAAAAAATTGTTGGATTTTATTAAGAATTACACTTACTATCTAAATAGAAATCAAATATTAGACAATCACATATGATTGTAAAACAAAAACTTTAAAAATAAAAATATTTACTTAGATGTACGATTTTTTAAAATTGTGTAACTTCTGTCATAGATGTGTTCGCAATAAGATATTACAGCAGACTGAGCGATAGTCGCTGTTGCATGCTCAGACACGTTTATGCGTGTCTCGCGTGTTTTGTTTTTAATGTAGTTTCGATTATTCTACTTATCCCTATAGTCAACTGACCCCAGTCTCGTCTACTTTGCGGGCACGAATTTTGAAACATCCTGTATATATTATTTCTACATAAATGTTTGTTAAGTAAAACAAAACATATATAGAAAAGAAAGAAAGAGAAGAAATATGTAAATTTTTAAAGGATCGGAAAGAAGCCAAATTTTTCCAATTTTTCTGTGGATTTTTTTCGGTATTTTTCTCAAGGAGATGTAGAAAAATTCACATGTGTTCACATATGTAAAACCTGCCATATTTGTTTCTCCGTTCTTTTCATAAAGAAAATAATTGTCTATAGCCGACAGCGGAGTAATTTGGAATAAGTTGACAGAAATTTTGAAATTGTATTAAAGATTGAAGTTGCATAATGCATTCTGTCAAATATATAAAACATACAAAACATATACTATTGCAACGAGCAAATTAAAACGAATCACATAAAAAGAATTCTTTAGAATAAAAAGAATTACAAAATTTTACAAAAACTTATCCTTGCAATTTCAAAAGTTAATGACTACATTTTTAAAAACATGTATTAATTTTTAATCACTCAGATTATTCTCCTCACTCACCATTAGTCACTCATCATTTTTGCTTTCTTTTCTTTTCAATGACCATACATCTATTTCATTTTAAATATTAAGAGCAAATAAATAAGATCTATTTTTTATTCCTGCACTAGACCGCGAGAGGCATTATACCGCACTATAATTACTTGCGCAGAACAATGCGCAGTCGTCTATTTAAGCTTTGCCACTAAAGAAAAGTTTGATTATGTTTAACTATAAAAATAGAAGGATAAAATTTTAATAGAAATAAAATTACATAATTTCATTTCATATTAATTTTATGAAGGACATTAAAAGTATTTGTCTTGTTGTTTACATAGCAAAGCAGCAATTTTTCCAAAAAAAAATGGATGGGAATAGTAGACTAACCACAGCATGGAATGTATGACTCATTTGTGACGACTTTTATTACTACTTACTCAAAATTTTATTCCTTTAAAGAGATTTACCTCAGTGGTAAATGTTATAAGATTAATTCCCTTATATCCAATCTCGTAAACTAGGCTCTTTCGCCGTGTTTTTGTACAAAATGAACAAAATTTTGCAAAAAGAAGTATTGTTTTGCCCTGCGCAGCGAATGTTTGTTGTAAAAATATATTTTTATAAAAGTTTTATTAATATGTAGCCAAAGATGTAGCTTAAAATACATTAATCTTTATTTTAATAATCTTAGTCAAATTACCCCGGTCTCGGGGCTAGTTTAATCAGATGAAATGCATTAGAAAAATACATTTTTTTTTTCATATTAATTATTAGTTTCTCTTTATTATTAAAATATTATTAGGTAGTCAAATGTATATAGTAACTGTGATGTAGAATTCATTTTTTTCCGATAAGTCTCTTAATTTCAACTGTAAAAATTCGAAACTGAGAAAGGAGTCTATTAATTCCGGTCTCCCCTAATCATTTTATGTAAATTATAATTTATAATGGCGTTACTTATTGATAAATCGATTCAACTCAAAATAATTTCATTAATATTAACAGTAAGAAGCTGAAATCATAATATAATATACTAATATAACATAAATGTAACAGAGTAGAGAGAGTTGCGGGAAAATTACACTTCTTTGATTTTTTTCTCACTTCTGCAGCGTAAATCCCAGTGCGGCGTATTTGCCGAAGTTACTTATAGAGTAAAGCAATTAAATACAATATGAATTATTAGGATTTCAATTTCAAAATGTCAATGTAAAATGATTGGCAACATTAATATATCCCATCACTCTAATATAATATTTCGCGATTAATATATCTATGAACATGAGTGAGAAGGAAGAGAGATATCTCTCTCTCTC
>NW_012130091.1:3399736-3401749 GCF_000143395.1 Atta cephalotes
ACACATAATTTTAGGTCGATCAACTTCCGTTTGATATATATGCACAAAACTTCCATTTATTATTTCCAGTTTTCCGCCGTGTAGTAATTCCTCCGTATATCCGTTCTGGGATGGAATAAATCTCAATTTTAGATTTAATGTTAATTTTAGTTTTTAATGTTTCAAGCGCGAGAAAACGAGTGAAATGATGTATATGGTGCCCTAGAAATCGCAGCTCCTAACTTCCTCTTACCAAATTCTTCGGTGAATTTTAAGTCGATTTTTTCTCTCGCGCGAAATTTGGGACGCGATCTGTCTTCGCGAGAGAGAGAGACTTATTCTTAGTTTTTAAACTTAAGTACCTAGATCTGCAATTCAAATTTACTTTTAAACACTTGTAAGATGCATTAAAAATTAAAACGTACAATCTTTTCCGTTTTTAAATTTTGTTGCATCATTATACTTTATACTGATTCTATATTTTTGCTCCAAAACTTTTCAATCATATATAATCGAATTTTTAATCATATATAATCGAAAATATGTAGTCATTGATTCTCGGAATATTGTCTCCTTTAATTTGACTTGCAATAAATGAACGCATAACGCATTCTGACGTTGTCTAATTACTCTATGCGAGGGCTTATTGTCGATGCGTCATGGCTGTTGCTTCAGAGTGGACGCGATTAGAATTAGCGAAGCGGGAGGGCAAACCTGAATCGATGAACGTAAAAAAAAGAAAACTTCCGATAAAAAAGCTCGGAATAATTAATCTTATAAATTCCTCCGGTGCGGATTCGTGTCAAGGTCACGGCTAGTCGTGAACAGAGAGGGAGAATGTATAGGAGCAAATGCAGTCCATGGCGGCCATATCATAAACTCGTTTCCCCTTCCTCTTATTTCCACGAACTCCGTATGATGAGATTCGACATAGATATATACGTGTGCACTGTGTTCATATCATCGTTGTGCATATAGTGGATTATAACGAGGACCGATTTGTGGAATAAACATTGCTATGTCGACAGTTTCAAGTAACTCGATATACGTTATCATACAGGAATTTGATATCGTTTATGCTGCGATACTTTCGTGTTTGTCTTGTAAACAACTGTAAAGTTTAGGAGAGAAATTATATCACACAATTATATCTAGTTTGAAAAAAATCTTTTTTAAACCGCTAATTTTTAATTAATTCGATTATACGTGAATCTCATTAAACATATTTTTAAAACAATTTTCTCTTTCTCTCTTTATAATAAATTTTACGTTAAAACAATTTGGATATGATACTGCCAGATTGTTTAAAATTTAGAAATCTAGAAACGAAAGTTGCAATGATATTTGATAAAATTTATGTTTAACATCCAAAACGTTAAAAATAAAAAATATGTCTTAGTTTTCATAATATACACAAAGTCGTTATGTTTCTTTTAGCATTTTCTTTGTTGACAAGTTAGAAATAAAATAACATTCGATATCTGAACGTGGTATGTATTTTGGATGTTTGCATAGTAAGTACGTGACGATTTCTTTAAGGGGACGCAGCTGCAAAATCATCGGACGCACCCTTTGACGATCGATCGGAAACGAATCGCTACCAGGTCGTGAGTCGTTTTGCGTGGTTGCGGCAAGATGGCGGCACATGGCGCGTAAACTGCATCAGGGATTTTTAACGTCGATTTAGGTCTCGATGCGATTGGATTTGTTAGTGCCGCCCTCGCGCATCTCTTGGAATCACTGACCCGGAAGTGGTAAAATATAAAGATGAAATGTAACATACAATTTTGAAAGCAATACAATTTCCTCGAGTTACATATACATATAATTACATAAAAAAAAAAGAATAACTGTACGTAATTAATGCGAAAAGATAAATGAAATATTCAATAGATATCGAAAGCTGTGAAGGAAATCAGGATATCAGGATATTTTATTACATTTTGGATAGAGATGAAATATAAGAGTAGGCAAACACCAAACATTTAATTTTTCTTTTATCTTTACATTATAGTATTTCTTATATTTCTTATT
>NW_012130091.1:3407931-3410992 GCF_000143395.1 Atta cephalotes
CGATTAATATATCTATGAACATAGAGTGAGAAGGAAGAGAGATATCTCTCTCTCTCTCTCTCTCTCTCTCTCTCTCTCTCTCTCTACGTACAAATAAAGCTCTCAATAGTGATATCAATCACTGATAATTATTCAAAGTAAGAATTACTGCGTTTCGCAATTAGAGATTGGGCGATAATTCTTCGCGTTTCTGAATTAATTAAAAATTATATATATATTTGTTAACGTGGGAAAATCGCAAAACCACGCAGCCGTTGCATTGTCGTTTATACCATTACAATCGTGACATGGGCAATTTTCAAGTAGCTTTTAATTAAAGTTAAAGCTATTAACATGTACGTGTATACATTCTTGCGTGTCGGCGTTACATAATTTTATCAGAATGAATAACCTGTTATCGCTGTTGGACACTCGTTCGATCGCAAAAGTGTCGCTCATGCGTATAATAGACATATTTTATATTCTTTCACGAGATAGAAATGATGGTTACGAGAAAGAGGGAAATGTTTAGTTATATCAATAAATTCTGGGATACTAAAAGAAATATTGATTCCGATAGGGATTCTTAATTGCATCTTAAAAAATGCATTTTTCTTTTTTAAAGAAAACGAATTATTCACGCATTATCCATATTGATAATATGTACATCTTAAATTGAGAAAAAATTTTAATTTTTTCGAACGTATTCAATAATATATTAAATAAAAGAAATAGAAACAGTTATCATAAAAATAATTTTTGATTCAAGATATATTTAATCTGTGACTATTATAACTATTAAAATTAAATAACTAATAACTATTAAAATTATTTTATAACTATTAAAATTAAAGCATTTGCTGCGTAAAGATAAAAGCGTTATTATTAATTTCACTCAATCTCTGTTGTTATGCTGCGATGGAAGATGGTTTCAATTTTATTTCTATATTGCGTCCTGCGTTTTTATCGCGACACTTGGAATGCGAAGAGGAATTATTTGATCCGAAATCTAACCAGTCGGGTTAACCGGTTGTTTAAATTTACGCCGAGTACTCATCACAATCATTTACGACGCGTAATCAGTTACGTTCGATGATTACGATCGATAGATGTGCCTTCTAATGTGATGTAGCTTGTTTCCGTAGTGGAGCCAATGGAACGAGTTGCTGATTGGTAATCGATGAACAGGCGACGAAACCTTATTATTTCCTGTCTATTCGTCATGAGCCTCTCGGCAGCCGGATACACGCGGCTCGCTCTCGTTTACAAGCCCAAAATTTCTGCTTTCAAGGCTTATATAAGACATTCTACTCAATCCGGTCCTTTCCCCGTAATAAACTCGATGAGATTATTAAGGTTTAATCGCGCGCCACCGGAGACTCGCGAAAAAATGACAACTCTCAATTTAATGTCCCTCGGAACGATGAAATTTCGTCTGGCGGTCTTAATATCATATCGGACCTCTTTCGGATGACAAATCTTTTTATTGTGTCATTATACGCGATATAAAATTTTATGCTTTGTTGAAAAATTCGTATTAACTTGGTGGAGAAAATTATGATATGCCAAGGGATTTCGTGGAGTAAAATGTGCCAATAGAAATTTCGTTGAAGAATGGCTGTTTTTTGCTAAATTGTTAGTTGAACATGAAATGTATTGTTTAAAATGTATCATTGTAAATATATCATAGACAAATAGTTGATATAGTTTCCATAATGATATACCTTAGCTAGATTGATAATGGAATTCTATATATTTTTATCAGAATATTCCGCATAATTATTAAGATAACATTGTAATATGTAAATAAAATAAAATAGATTTAGAAAACTAATTTAGAAAACAAAACTAAGGTTGCTATAATCGATCATTTACAAGGATTACTTGTTTTATCTACTAATAGAGCCATTACGAATTGCTATTACGAATGAATTCAATATTTCTGAAGATTTATTGAGAGAGAAATATATAAGCATAATTTGAGAAATATTTTTACATGAACTAAATTCACGACAGATACGGACCGAATAATATCTGACAACAAATCATCTCAGTGAGACACTTATACCAAAATTTATCACCAAGCTTGATACCCACGTGCCGTGATACTTAAATGTTAGACATAAAGCCTGTTTATGGTGTAATAAATGCCATTTTGTTGTTCAACCCAGACGGTCATATACACATTCGATACGTTACGTAACGTCCACTGTGTTATGTAACCGCACGTTAGCAACCGAGGAATTGAAAATTTGAATACGGTTACTATCTTGCGCGTCATTTCTAGAAGACGAGAGTCGTTAATTAATTATGTAATTCTTCTGGATAGAAATTAAATCGCAAACATTTTCTTTATAGCCGCACCATAATGATAGTGCACGAATGAAGTAAAACGTTACGCGAATTACAATATTCATTGTCAACTTATCGTCGTCTAAAGTGATGATGACATAACATTTTACACTATTTGTTAAATCGCTCAGGTATGTATCCTGTCAATAGCTACCGATTAGCCATTCGCTAGCGGTAGAGTACGAGTCATTGTGATGATTTATTCTTTGCGTGGCAACCGGTGATTTCTTCAACGTCTCGCAACGTTAATTATTTGGAAGCTTCTTTGTAAGAAAGAAAAATTTATGTAAAGGAAAACATTAGTAATTTAGGAAAAAAATGATAGTTTTTATGAAATTATAATTACTAATGTCCTCAATAATTTTTAACTTGTAATTTTATGAAGAATCTAATAAGACGAGAAAGAAAAAGGAGTTGAAAACTAATTACTGATATTCATTTAATTGTCTTGATTGATTATATTCTGGAACCTTGTAAATCATCATAAAGTTGAGTGAAAGTTGAAAAGACTGCAGTTCTAAGAAACGCGGAGATGAGAAATGCTTAGAGAAAGCATTGATGTATGGCGTTTTACTTTGTGAGTGAAAGGTGGCATATATGCTTTTTACTATGCTTTTCTCGATAAAGCAGCGTTTCGGCTCGTATTCACATGGCGGAACAGCTGATATATAAAAAAATGTTCTTTCTCTCTTTCGTCTTCCTAATCTTTATATTTCCTCTCTCTCTCTCT
>NW_012130091.1:3413029-3421641 GCF_000143395.1 Atta cephalotes
ACACACACACACACACACACACACACACACACACACACACACACACACACACACACACACACACACACACACACACACACACACACACACAAATTTTACATATTATCTTTGCAGAGAAATGGAATGTAGGTAAAATTTTGGTGTTAATGATATTTTAATGTTTCTTTCAAAAGTTTTTACAAAAATTAATTTGTAAATTTAATTTGCTTCATTAATTTCTTTAATCTTGTTCTTTATCTTAGAAGCCAAATTAGACTCATTAAAACTGAAATATCTAAACTTTTAAAGGGACAAGCTTGATTTTCTCAAGTTTTTTAAACATTTAAATAACATTGTTGTCAAAATAAATTTCATAATTGCGAAAGATACAATCCAATTCTATCTTTAATATACACAATAAACAATAAACAATAATACGTTACTTTTAATAATTTAACAACGGTAAACTTGATTAATTTTTTACTTAATTATTTATTTTTGTGATAGATATAGAAATGAATGGAACGCGATTATCAAGAGCCATTTGCTTTCTTTTATTTTTCGGAACTTGAAGCGGAACTTAATCTGCTCCCTTAGCTTAATCGTATTATATTCAGAACGTGATTCACATGCTTGGCTCGAATGAGTCATCGGCCGGAACGGAATGGAACGGAACGGAACGAAACGGAACGGAACGGAACGGAATGGCGTGGCGCGGCGCGTTGCGCTTTTTTCGCGTTTCTCTTCTCATGCGAGAGATTCGCGAGAAGTCGAGAGCGACGGAGGTAGATTGAACGTAATATGTCTCTTCCTCCGACGCAGATACAGTCACGGTCAACCGCCGCGGACACTAACGTAGGTACGTAAGCATGCACGTGCGTACATCGTTTATATACATATATATATATATATATATATATATATAAATAAAAGTGTACGTAGTACATCGTGCGGGCATTTCTTTTAACAAGACTCATAGATGTAAGATAACATAATCTACATAGCCTGGAAATGATCAAAATCGGGTCTCTTCAACTGGAAATAAGACAAATTACGTCTCGTTTCACTTTGCAATGCACATCGAGTTCAATAAAGCAAATACCAATTTATAAGTTTCTTTTCTTTGTTGTGAAAGATATTATTTTTCGAATATTTCAAATATAATCGTAACAAGAGATAAATAAATATGTTGGATGATAAATCAAATTATCTGTGCTCGAAATTAAAAATCAGATTTTAAGCATTGGCATCATTTTAGACAATACCTATATTTAAATATTCCATATTTCGCGCCTTTGGATAGATCCTTGCCTCTGTGACCTTCTTCTTGCCATACTAACAAGACTTTTCCGTATTTTTCCGATAACTGTTATCTGAGAGAAACCACTGTTGTAGTATATAGAGAAGGCGATTAGGGTCATTGATTTTACGAATGGAATCTAGTTACCGGAAGCTGCTGCCAATATAAAAGCCTTGACCGAATGTCGAGCGCAAGAAATTACTCTCATGAGATCTCTAGGATATTGTTGAACGGAAAATGGTTATAGAAAAATTGTACCGAAATATTTTCAATACGCGCGAAAGCTTTGGAATTTTCGAGTTTCGTATGATATTTGTTGAGTATTGTTCAATAATTTTTTTTGTTTGACCAGAATTTTCTTGCTATAACTGTAAGAAAGCAGCTATCGATGTTAGAATACCAAAAGGTCTAATCTAATTTTAATTCCGTTAAATAATCATAGGGAAAAATGTATAACGATGCAATAGCTCCATTCCAAAATGCAAGACTTTACTGCGAAAAATTACATTGCCGGAAATTGAGAATGGACGTGAGCAGATTGGAAACGGTTTCCAATCAATTTTCAGTTTCTGTGTATCTCAATTCGTCGTGTAGTAATCTCCGGGTAACGAATCAGACAATTGCAGTGGAAAAAGGCATGCGATAGTCAGACTGCTTGGAATTCTCCGAACTTTGCAATTTCACGCTAACTTAAATATTCCAAATATGTTAATTCTTATATGTAGAGAAAAAAAATTAAAAATGCATACATTTTACGTGTAATGCATATTCAAGTCCGTGTTATGCGGTATTATGCGGTAACTGACAAAATATTTTTCTCTTCACTGTTATTAATAACGTTATTTGATGCTAATATTATTAATATTAATTTCTGTGTCCAAATTCTATAGCGAAAGTTCGTATTGATATTCTTTATTGAAATTTTGGAAACAACAAGAAAAATTAGAGTAAATAGCTTTTATGTACGAGTTTGTTATCGATGAGCTAATTCGATGTATTAACTGTCGGGTGCGTGAATTGAATCTCGCGAGACCGCTAGTCGCCGGTTTACCGGTTCGAACCGGATCGACGACGGATTCTCTGCTTGACGTGTGTTCGAACCAGAGCTAACCGGTAACAGTCGTGATCTGTCAAAAGGCAGCGGATGACGGTCAGCGTCACGCGAGAATAAAGCTGAAAAGCTTCATTCAAGTGCCAAATTATACCAAGATTTCATGATAATAAAGAAAAAGAAGGAAAGCGGAAACATGTTACTACATATTACTGGCGACATCTTGTACGACTTTAGATAAATGCTATTCTATGCTATGCAAAGAATCATGAGAAAGATTTCTCATACTTGAAATAAATAAAGAATCAATTATATTTATTTAACATTGTCAAAATACGTGAGTTTCGATATTTTCTGCATTTGAGTTCAGTATTATTTCTATTGATTTACGGTTTTGCAAGATGTATGCCAATGTGAGAAAGTTGGCAAATGTACATCTTTCGACTTAAGGAGGTTCGACTGTTAGACGAAAACCAACTTAGAGACTTAATTTTTTTATGTGATATAGATAAATACTGTAAGATAGAGCGGGGTTAATTGCGCATAGAGGCAAGTTGGGCAAATGCAAATGTCTAAATAATGAAAATATATATAGATACGTCTGCTTGGTAGCAAAGACAGAGATTCTGCGCTTAATCTGCAATAAAATTTATGTCCGACTGTCAACAGCCGTGCACTTTTTTTGTTTTCGTATATTAAAAGTAAAATTATTAGATGAGTAGTCTTTTTGGTGGTAATTACAGCGATTAATATCAAATGTGTTTAGATATAGTTATTAACGTATTTTTTAACTTTAATTTTCAAGTTGATGTTTCATTTTATTGTTTTTCAGTTATAAAAAAATGTTTCAATAAATAGCAATATGAGGTTTATTGAGTTCAATATCTCATAACTAATCTTACAATACAAATTCAACTGCTTATGAAATCTATCTTTATCAATGCTTTTTATTCTATAATATGTTAATGATTAAACATATATTTTACGTTCAATTATTATTATAAAGAATAAAGATTTTAGTTTTTCTAATTTTGTTAATTAAAGCATTTAAAAAGAAAGAATATTACAAATTATTATACTTCTGATGAAAATAGTAAAAATTTGATTATGAATATACACATAATCCTTTCATATTTTTAATAACAATTCATTTGTGTTTCTTACGATATATATATTTTTTGAGAGCTTATCAGCGATTTTAATATGTGATTTATCCATTAGTATTTCCGTTCGACTCACAGAATTTGGGAATTCTGTGGGTGGAATTTCAAACAATAAGTAACAATAATTTTCAACGACGTTGTATTATAATGAGACAAAGAGAAAGAAGAATTTTTTTGTGACGGACATTTATGTTATTATAAATATTTTATAGACGACAATTTTGTAAGTAGCGGTTAATACATTTGATTTGCGATATTGAGGCTGACCAGCCTCAATATAATAAATGGTCGAAACGTTTATCAAGATATATGTAAAGTTAATTAATATATTTATTGCACTGTTACCCTGCGTTGGCTTTTATGCTTCTTCTTTTATTGTTCAAATCTGATTTGTTCGGAAGCCATTAAAGAGTTTTTAATAATATATAACTTCATTAAACGATTATTTTCACTAACTCAACTTCTCCTTCGAGGATGCTCAACATGTCCTATATAAGTGAGACATATTGATCTACTTTGCATCTTTGTAATTAACATAATTTTTTGCTTATTTACGAGATATGTTAAGGATTTATAAGTACTTAATTATTGAGCCATATGACCATGCAATGTTTTAAAGTATTTACTTATTAATCTATCTATAATTGTGTGAAGATTTATAATAATTTATAAAGAAAGAGTATCACAGCGCTAAACTCGCTTTACTCTATACAAATAATCTCAAAATTTGAGCAATATTGACTGTACAATTTTTTTGTAGTATTATTCTGAAATTGACCATTTTAAAGATATCATTTATGGGAGATAATCCAAAGTAGATCACCGATTTAATACACGTTCAGTCAACTTAGGACTTTGAAAAATTAGGATTTGACAGATGAAAGATCAACAATTGTGTACAAAAAAGAAAAATCGGATCATTTATGGATTTAAAGTTTTATTATCAAAGTTTACCTCACGGATCGCATTAGTAGTAACAAACTTGGCAACGCTGCAGCGCAACAGCTGATACAAAAAGCAACTATATATATAAATCTGGAATCCATCTCGGTGTAAAGAAATAGACATGAAAATGACGAAATTATTAAATGGAAAATGACGAAATACTAAATTGTATTATCATTCACTGTAGCGAGTCACTGCCCATCACATCACGAAGCGTAACAAGTTGTGTTGCCAAATATATACTTAAGATATATACTTAATACACTCGACATTAAAAGATTGCGACTCCCGGCGAGTCGTTGACAATGTCATACATTTGTTAATGTTCTATAAATAATTTTCTCTAATAATAATTTATAAATATAGTACATAAATAATATTCATTCATTACACTAATTCATTACATTAATATTGAATATTATTCGGAATAACTGTAATGACAATTATTTCAGTCACACTTTTGATTTCAAAGTAATAGGCGAACCTCCTTAAAGATCTTATATTTTGATCTTTGAGTAGTCAAACTTTGCGATATGCAATCCTGAATGCTATTAGCTTCAAACATCATTTGTTGTACTCCTCGTGTTTTGTCCCCTCTTTCTTTCTTTCTTTCTCTCTCATCGAAATTTTCATTTTGAATCAGAAAGTGAGAAAAAGAAAAAATTATATTAAAGTGAACAGAGCTATTAAGCATTAATTTCCCATCTGCCTCTTTTTCTTTTCTCATTTCTTTTTTTTATCTCGATGAATAATAATATCAAAGTGACTAGTAGCCAGATGACGTCACAAATCGCGTTGTTTGCACTGCAGGGACGTGCCTTTATTTATTGTCCGCCAACACAGTTTTCCGAGCTTTTCCGACTCGCCGCAACTTTTCAGATCCACTATCGTACTTCGACGTGGTTATTCATTGTGGCGTTTTGCAGAAAGCCTCTCACGTTGTCACGCATCGTGGACTGGATTCTCTTAGGAAATGACGGTGCCAAAAATAAAATACAAAACTGTGAGAAATAGAATATACTACGCATTAAAGATAGTGCACTTTTAAATAATAATTTTTAATTATTATATATTTGATTATTTTTTTATCCGTTGTTAGATTATTATAATATAATTGTAAATATGACATACGTTACAAGAGATTATTTTCGCAATATTAAAACATTAATTTTCGTAGGTATTAACCGGTATTAACTTATCCATTTCTTCAGCGTTCTTTATGATAATCACAAAATTAAATAAAACTTTTGAAACTTATAACTAATCCTTCGTTCGATGAATGCAGAATCTTTTCCCTTTCTGCGGTCATAACCTCGGAATATATCGGAGATATCGATAATATACAATATATACATTTTTTTCTTTTTCCGACAGAATGACTTTGAATATCGAATGGCAACAAAAAGAAGAATTTAGAAATTCAATCCTCCCGTCTCATTCAGCAGTCGGCATTACAATGTGGAATTGTGAGCGGAGGGCTACGTATTTCTGCGATTGATGGTTCATACTGTCTTCGCGTTACGATGTGCCATCACGATGACTCGTAAATCGTTACGTTTTTTTTTTTTTTTTAAATTACGATGATTGGTCGAGAACAACTTGTCGAAAGACAAAAGACGCTTGCCGACTTTTATTTTTTTGAACGTTCATAATCGGCGTTTAAGTTTCGCGCACGTGACGTTCCGAGCGCGCATGGCATTACGATAGTAATTTGCGAGTTGCATAACACGATGACGATCACGCATTCTTTAATGTGTCAAGTATGCGTGTGTTGTAATATCAACAGTCTCTTAACGGGATATCTCTTTCGCTTCCCGAATCAGAATTTTTTCAAGCATATGTATATCACAAGCTGAAATTGAGAAATTAAGAAATTATATATCTCTTTTGTTCTTTATTCAGAATTTTATTTTTTTAATTTGTTATTTTAATTTGTTATTGAATTTGCAAATTCGATGCAAGGCTGCACTTGGTGTAGTCACATGTATATATAAAAATTTCAATTTTATCAAATTCTTGCGGTTGCATTGTCAGAGATTCATTATAATATTTATTATAATATAATTTGAGATAAGTGATGAATTTTCCAACATATTCTCGGAATTAATGCTTACTGACGTGTATAGTATAAAATATAGTATAAAATTAATTTGTAAAGCAATGGTCGAATGGAACTATGCCATTCACGCAACGAGTGCAACTGCACTGAAACTTTATGACTTAGATAGAAGAAAATTCAGTTTGTAATTCTAAAGAAATTTATAAATAGAATAGAGGTCTCAATAGAAAAACTTGAAAGTATTCATAAATATAATACAACAGCTTATTATATCGTCGATATTTTTTTATTTTTTCTCATTTTCTTCTAATTACTATTTCATTAATTGCTTTAGAGCAAACAATAAGGAGACGGAAGACGTTCCTTTGAAATATATCTATATATCTTTTTTCACTTATTGTAAAAACTTTTGCACTCGTGTTCGGAATGATGGTCTCATTTCGCGTATCAAAGATAGCGAGTTTTCTTCGCGAAGTTTACTTCGCGATATACTCGCACGAGTGACGCGCGAAGGAAATTGAATTAAAAGCCGTAAACTGGCAGCCGATCGGATGGGTCAGTTATCGAAATGTATCACGGGAAATGCAGACGTATACAGTGACGCGAGTTGTTTCTGTCATATATGTTTCGCGCACACGTTCGCCTCTCTATCTCATCTTCTCTTCTCATGTCCTCTTTCCGTTCCGGTAGAGTCTCTGCGAGAGAAGAGTAGAGTAGTTGGAGTGCGTGAGTGAGTGATACGTGAGATTGGCGCAAGGCCAGTCAGGCGGTGATTGCGTAACGTCATCACGAATCGCTCGGCGCGGCGCGGTGGCCGCTCGATGAACACACCGTCGGTGCCTGGACCGAAAGTCTCCTTGGAGGCTGACGTAAAGAAGGATAAACGAGAGAACGAGATAAACCTGGCCTGGCGCTCGCAAGCGCACACAAGCGCACACAAGCGCGATTTCCTCATCGCGCTTCTACGTCCGTCGCATCCGCGTCCCGCGAGAACATGCGTTACTCGCGCGTGTCTCTCATATGGAACGTGCCAAAATTTCGCGCAACTTCGCAAACTGACAGTGCATCCATATGATACATCCATATGAGTAGTAGCGGGTAGTTACGAAATTCCCTCGATATTAATAATGTTATAATTTATAAGATTGTAAATAATGATAACATCTTTTATTTAAATGTATATGAGTACCTGTTTCTCTCCAAAGAAACATCATTCACTTATTTGCTCGAACTTTTACATTCGGCTTACACTTCGATCGTAAACGAAATCGTGTGAATCTCGTAATTGGCGAATAGTTAACATAATGTGAAATTTAAGTAGGTCGTTAAATTATTCTTATTATTTTTCTCTTTTATTCCTTGATGTCTTTAATTCACAATCAAGTGATAGCAATTTAAGGTGCGATAAATCACGCTATCTAATTGATACGAAGTCTACGTCAACGCAATTGTGACTACTGCGATAATATGCGCGGACGATCAACCACATCCGGATCATCTACTATCGGTAGTCGAGTTTTACTTTATCGAAATCGAAACACTTCATTATTTTATCTATGTCTATTTCAATCAGTTTGTCCTTATAGAACCGATATTTATCCTTAAATTATTTAACGACGAGAAATATTCATATTATTAGAAACGTACAATGTAGAGTAAAAGTAAGCAATAAAATATCGGATTATATACATATAAATAGATTTTCTTTTCTTTTTCTCTTTTCAAAATTACATTCAAATTAAATTTTAGTGTTCATAAAACTCTAAGATTTGTATAATGCTATCATAACTAGAGAATGAACTAGTATCAAGTCTCTACGTCCAGAATAATTACTCTTAATTTTATTAGTACAATTTGCAAAAAATTGCAATTTGTAGCAAGGTTTTTAAAATTATTATATAGTCTTCAAATAGGCATGAAATGTCAATTTTGCGATGTTATACTTGAATGTGATAATTTACACCATTTAGCATCAGTTATCGTCTATTATATTATATCTTATTGTTTTCTGTAACGAAGCCGGATAGTAGAGACAGACAGAGAGAGAGAGAGAGAGAGAGAGAGAGAGAGAGAGAGAGAGAGAGAGAGGAGGTAGGAGAAGAAGAAGAAGAAGAA
>NW_012130091.1:3425189-3429191 GCF_000143395.1 Atta cephalotes
CTATTTACTCAGAGTATTATTTATTATATATATATATATATATATATATATATATCGATATAATAATTGGAGGTACAAGGCTATGTTTCTTTATTAATCATATTATATATTAACAGGAGAGACGAGTTTTGATTTACATTTACATAAAGTTACGTTGAAATTTCAATTGAATTTGGAATAGGAAAAAGTAAAGTTGATGCATATGTCCTACTATGGAATTAAATTATTGACACTGTTGACCGTTTATATCAAAATAGCAATTTCCATTCTTTCTCATCATAATCAGCCATCATATCAATATTTTCGTATAAAAGTAACAACTGTATTCTGCGAATTGTCAGCTATAGAAAAAAAAATGTTGCATCTATCGATATTCATTTTTTTACTTTATTTTTTATTTTTGCGTAAATATTCTCTCATTGAGAATTGGATAGCGTTGGATATTTCGATTTTACTTGTTGTGTCTCTTGTCAAATGTTATTTGTTGTATATTGTTATTATCGTACGTTTAATACGCGGACAAAAGTACTTCATACGAATCATTCCGTGTTGGGTAATGTGAACGAAGCGAACGTTAGCCCTTTGACTCGGAAAGCTTGCTATCGGATTATTGACAATCGAACGCCTTCATAATGTCACGCGGCAATTTTTTTCCCGTTCATTTTCTGTTCTTTCCGCTGGTCGAGCTTTCTTTTCGCAGCATATAGTCTCCCTTTTTTTCCCTTTCTAGGTCGATCGTGATTTTATTCCTCTCCATTTCATTTTTTATTTACGACAACCCGTATACCTATGTATACCTATGTATATAGTGATTTTTCGACGACGAAATGAGAGTAAAAATTCTGAGCGTAAACCGACGGGCGCGTCGAATGTGTGCGGTTTTTACAAGTTTTAAAAGCTACAATCCTCTTAATTAAAACGGGGAAAAAACCGCAAAGTTTTGGCACTTCCTGTCATAAATATATAATTGGTCGATATTTTTTAGAGTTATCAACTTAGTTATCGAACGGTGACCAACTTTTGAAAACGCTGCGACAGTAATTACATTGTGATTCATGTTTTTTAACGAACGTAATTCAAGATGCGAGAGAAGTTTAAAAAATCTAACTATCAAATGTGGTATCACATATGAAATTTATTGATGGAAAATTAGTTCCCTTTAAATTTGATTCTCATTTAAATAATTTATGTTTTTTCTCTCGTTTATTAACACGCATCGTTAAATTTATTTCACACTGTGTATAGGCATGTGGATTTCTATACCGTAATAGATCCACGGCTGACGGCGATGACGGAGGTAATTACCCGGTAATTCAAGTAATGAGATGATTCATTCAAAGATACGACGTCTGGAAGCGACTTGGCGTTACCATTTAACAAATAATCGCTAGCTACCAATTATTGTTTATTCCTTCCTCTGGAAATTGTGAATTGTAGCGATAACAAGTAAGCATAACATTAGCAATATTTGTAATGTAATGCAAAATTGAATCTTTGCGAATGCTGAATTTAATAGATCAACGAAAATTAAGTTTATTAAATGAATGTACGAGAGTGATATTTATATTTATCAAATAATAAAATATCATAAATATTCAATTGTCTATGTGCTCTTTTCTATTTTATTTTGTTATTTGAATTATCAGGAATCATTATTTGTATTTGACATCTATCATTTTATTAATATTTTTTCAAGTATCGAGTAATAAAATTCCATTACGCTTGTTAGATAATAACAAATAGCTCTGTTTTCAGATGACAGAGAAATCTGCAATTTTATCTGAAAAGGTAATTTGTCAGTTTTTAATATTAGTTTTTTTCTTTTTTTATCATCCTTTTAATCCTTTTTATTATTCAAATGATTTGTGAAAACGTTAAAATTGCTGGTTCTACAAAACTTATTAAAAAAAGCAATTGATATCTCGATATTTTTGTTAAAGAAAGATTGAGATTCTGAAATAATCTTTATGAATTCGCTATATTATAAAGTATACTATGTATCTTTAACATGATTCGTAAATTTCCATGAATTCTTTGTCTGAGTGTTCCTTAGGGTTCTATATGAAGAAAGTAGGAGAATTCTCTCTTTCTCTTCTCTCGTTCTCTCCACGCGAACGCAATGTCCTAAATAAAGGCGGAAATACCATCTTTGGAAGTTGGAACTCATAATGTAATCGCGAGAAAAGCGACGAGAGAGGTGCGACAACGACACAACAAGGAAACAAGCAGGAAAGAAAGAGAGGCAATGGGATGAACAGCAGTAGAGTTGGTCGGTCGGTCGGTCGGTCGGTCGGACAAAGCGCCCGTCTGACGCGGACGCGTAGCCTAGTAGCACAGATCGCAACCCTCGATGACTCTCAACTTGTTTGAGAATGAGCTCTCCTTTGAGCACGGCAGTCGCCTCTTCGTTGACGACCAATGAAGACTCGGAAAACTACGTGCGAACTGTCAAATTCTTAACTTTTAAGTATTCACGCAGACATCGTTGACATTGCATGTGTGAAATTTTTGTAAATTTAAGATACGTCGATGAAATATATTGTTATTGTTTAGAAATATGTTGAGTTTAAAATAGAAATATTAGAAATAATAAAAATCGTTTTTTATACATATTCACATATAAGTGTGAAAAATGTTTCATTTATTTTAATACTGGAATATTGGATATCGTTATTAACATTATAAAAATACGTTTCAATGTTTGATTTTTATTTATCCTGTTTTTTTATTTATCCTGTTTGCCGCAACGAATAAAACGGGCTTATTATTCACTTGGATTATTATTTATCGCCAAAGTACAATGTTTCGTGTCTTACTTTATTAAGGGAAAAATCGCTCGTATTTGTATTAATCAAAGAAATAATCTCGGCTTAAGCTTTTCAGCGCTAAAAGAAAGAGCATAAATTTTACTGAAAATCTACATCAAAGAAAAGAATTGTGATCAACTTGTTTAAGTTTAATATATCTTTAAATAAGGTTTTTTATTCCTAATTATTTACATTTAAAGATTAATCTGATAAAAAGATAGAATAGATTAAACTAACAAAAATTTTCTCTGAAAAAAGCTTTGACAAAGCGGATTACTTGAGTTCCCTTTAAATGTTACAAAACGAGCTCGTTTCTCTTTAACATTTAATTTTATTTCATGAATAACAAAAATATCTCTATTTTTCTTTATGTTTGTAATTTTTAATAATAATCTGTATCATCAGGGCATGAATTTTATCATTTAGCATCAGTGCAACTATGTTAGACATAATTTATTTGTTATCCCCATCTCATCTCATTCATGATATCCAAGATTATCATTAATTAATGCGAAGCGTTCAATCATCATTTAAATTACCCTCTCTTGTTTTTTACTTAATGTAGTTAATTCACGTCAGTTGAGATCTCATTCTTCTCGGCAAAATTTCTCTAAGGAGCGATCTTTCAGAGCCTGCCAAATAAAACATCCAGATTTCTCTCTTTTCTTACTATCCCGATAATTTTGATAAAGTCTATTATCATTTTTTTTCTGTTTAAAAATTAATATTCCTCATCAATCTCTTTCAGCTTCGACCGTTATAGACATTTAATTTCAAGTATTGTGTTCTCACATTTGCAGTCTAAAATAAAAGATTCTTAATATTGTTTATATTACATCGCCTGAAAGAAAAACGTTGTTTCCTTACAAGTTACCGATTATTGCGAAGAAGTTATTAAGTTCTCCTTTCTCCTCGGTAGTCCTCTAAAAGCTTAGGATGTTCGTATGGAATACAAAAGATCCGACTTCTCGACCGAGGTAACATTTTTCGCAATAAATTTATTTACAGTTTTTCAATATATTAATATCTTTATAATAGGATGCCTGATTGAGCACGAAATTATTAAAAATTGCTTGTCAATTTAATTCATGATATTACTACAATAGTTTAATTACGTTTGTAGTCTGGAAAAACAATTCGGTGCAATTCGAATGACTACAAATGGTATATTATGTACAAGTGTGTGTGTGTGTGT
>NW_012130091.1:3431414-3438723 GCF_000143395.1 Atta cephalotes
AGAGAGAGAGAGAGAGAAGTAAGACGGGTCATGACGCGCGGGATGAACACCGTTGGTAACAGAGGAGGGCGGGCATGGAAGCGGAAAGAGTAGGGAGGCGACTGCACGGCGGGGGTAGGTGCAGCAGTGGGGAATACGGGTCGATGATGCCGGCGGTCCTCGACGACACGAAACGCCAGTCAGTCTCTGGTCCACCCGAAGTCGTGCTGCTAATCCTCTATCTTTCACCGAACACCGTTCGCCGCAGCCATGGGTGACAAGGTTTGTGCTTAGAGCTTGCTCAACGAATAGCGCAAAAGGCAGAGGAAGGGAGAATGAGAGCGAGCGAACGAGCAAGCGAGCGAGCAAACGAGCGAGCGAGCAAGAGAGAGAGAGAGAGAGAGAGAGAGAGAGCGTGTGTGTGTGCGTGAGAAAGAGAACAAATAATCACCGCAACTACAAAGCTTTTGAGAAATGAATTTGCACTGCCGAGACTGTGCGGAGAGAGCTGTCAGACTCATACATACGACGGAAAACGGAGAATGAAATTTACAGAAAGAAGATGATAGGAAGGTATCTGTCAGTCAAGCGCAGCTGATTCGAATGACAGAGATCGATCTACTGAAGGATTTCGCGAATAGTAGTGATGACACACCTCGCAAATTTCTTCTCCTATAGCTGCATCAGTGAATTAGATTCAGTTTGGAAAAATTAGACGAATACATTTTCAAAGGGTGAATATGTGAGACAGAAATGACCGCGCGCGCATGCAGTGAGAGAGAGAGGGAGAGAGAGAGAGAGAGAGAGATGTTGAAGTCCTTCCTTATCTTCTACTCTCTTTCCCTCTAACTCCTCTTTTTCCCTAGATCGAAGTACCTATTCGATCCTAGTGGATTTAGTCTCTTTTTTCTCTTTCTCTCTTTCTTTTTCCCAGTTTCTGTCAAACTTCTCGTTGATCTGACTAGGAAAAGGTGAGAAATTTCTAAAACTTCCTCGTTCTCTCCTTGTCATTTCTGTCTCGCGTATGGCTTCTCCCTTCGGTGTCTCGCCTTCCTCTCGTTCATTAATTCTTGCGAATTCCACTTCGCGAGGGGAATATGCTAGAGTTTTGCGATGTTTGTATCGTCGATTTTTTTCCCCCTGTTCCATTGTTAAAAAACTATGCACTCCTATTTCCCCTTATATTCTTGTCTTTAATTTGTTATAAATTGTTGTAAATATTAAGGAATCCTTTAACATTAATTATTGTTCCCATTGCTTTAAAAAACTATACAGTCGTTTCCTTCACACGCCGTTTTTCTTGACAGAAGAACTTGTGGGGACACTTGGCCGCACTTATCTAAATGTCAATGTGCGATGTCACGCTTGTCTCGTGCTCTACTAAACGAATGACAGATGAAAATGACTCATTGGGGAATTAGAAACATTATTAATCGTCGAGACATCTTCAAAGGATTTTCAGTTCAAGTTCTTCGGAAGTGCTTATTTTCATCAGAGGGAAGTTCTTCGGACATTCAGACTTTGAGACTTTCAGACTTTGTTATAAAAACAAAGAAGTCTGAAGATAGTCTTTCTTCTGGAAGATATTCGGCATATCGCAGTCGCGAAAATTCATTAGCAAAAGATGATTAGCACGATAGAATCGTCCGATCTGTAAGTTCGATGGAGATTTTGCTCCGATCGTTCCGTCCGATGCAAATATGCGCTTAGTGATTTTCTCGGCGCGCTTCTGCGCAGATTGCTCCGCACGCAAGCTCATTCGCTATGGGTCGCAAGATCGCCTCTCTTAGTGGAAAACTCTTCTCTCCTCATGCCTCATTCTTCCATCGCCGTCGCCGTCGTCGTCGCCGTCGTCGTCGCCGTCACCGGTGGGTGTCCCGTATTAGTGATCCCAGACGATGATCGGTAAAGACATCAATTCAGTAAGCATTGTCGTTTTATTCTCGGAAATGCTCCTCGAAGACGGACGGATCGATTAATTATGCGCGTCGTCGTCGTCGTGGCAGTAGCGGAAGGATGGATCGACGGCGACCGTTATTTTTAGAGCCGCGCTAAAGTTCAATCGCTGCGAACCCGTGCTGCACGTAAGCTCCTCGGGAAATGAAGGAATTGCACCTTCAAGGATTACAGTTGATATCAAATTGGAAATAAGATTATTTAGGTTTCATTAATGATTCATATAGGCTCGTTTTTAAATGTATTCTGTATCTACTTCCCCGTTTTTTTTTTCCGATTTATCGAATTAAAATTGCATTAAAAGGATTCAATTTTTGATAATGTTACAATATTCCTAAATATGCTATACTACATATGTGTGTGATATACATTGTTATCATATGACAATGCTATTATCATCTTTAAGTAATACATTAATGACTATCTTTGACATAATTTATAAAATTGTGCAGTTGAGCTATTTTTAGCATAATTCTGGTTTATGGGGAGATCTGTGTAGTAAATCGCGAATTAGCTCCCAATTGAGAGATGATTTTTAACGCTTTGGCTATTTAGATTCTGTATATTTTATACTTGTTATTTCAACTTACAAATACAAATGACGATAGTAATTCTACTGATGGTCGAAACAAGTTGTAATCTCGAGGGACACCAGCGACACGCCCTCGAGCTCCACCATTCCTCATGTTCCTTCCCTCGTCTCTGCCATCCCTCAACGATATTTTTCTACTAATTTTTTACAATGATTAATTCATTACGACTTTCCGGTATGATCATGTCCAGATTTATTATGAGATGAACAGAAAATCTAATTTTGACTTCCAGTTTAAAGAAGTTCCATCAAACTCTTTTAAATCTTTCAAATATTCCCTAAAAGAGACAGAAAGTTGTCTT
Source organism: Atta cephalotes (assembly GCF_000143395.1). Lineage (NCBI taxonomy): Eukaryota > Metazoa > Arthropoda > Insecta > Hymenoptera > Formicidae > Atta > Atta cephalotes. Next base: position 3,434,244 of record NW_012130091.1, read on the forward strand.
GATGTTGAGAGGACTGATTTATGTCAATAATGTTACTTAATTTCGCTATCTCAATAGCTGGCAGTACTTGAGATACGATAATATGTCAGGATATGAAATAAATGTAATTTTTCTTTCTTTTTTTCTTCTTTATACTCCGATAATCTATAACAATCTATATAGACATCGTATTTAATTGAGAAGATCTATTCTTTTAAATATAAGTGGTCCTTACTGATGTTTTCTATTAATTGAAATTTCTTGGACCAACTTTCGCCTTTCGATTATTTTATTATTTATCATTATCGTCATCGTTGTCGGCGTTGTCATTCACGCGTGAGTGACGAATCTCGCGATGCTGAGCGACATTGAATCGCCAATAATGTTTAACATTCGTCAAACGTCATCAATGTCACATATAGATCATTTAGATCGCGCGTTTCCGCGAACAAGCTGCATCTTACCGTATTTACACGAAATGATTTAATCTCTGATTCTTTTATACATTTTCAGAACTTGTAAAAGGATTAAGTCTAATTTTTGCAAGAATTTAAAAATTCCACACATTTTTATTTGTAGGTTAATTTGTAGGTCTGTTGTCTAAATGTCTTGTGACAAAAACTTAATCGCTAATAAAAATTTTATTCTCTTTAAAGAGAATTTGAATTAATAATTCTTTAAGTATCACCATAGTTTTCTACTATACAGGGTGTAACTGAAATAACGCCCATCTACTAATCATATAGTGCTTTCCCTGAATAAAAAATTGACTCAAAAAGTCTTCTACTATTTTACAATTTTTTACAATAACGATATATCAATTTCTACACATTACCGAAAAAACGGATAAAATCGATGCATAAGATCATTTTAAGATATTTTTCGGTGTTCTTTGTGTAATATTTTGATGATGTTTTAAATATTTTGCTCATTAGAAAACTAAAAAAAAAAAATAGTCGCAAAAATTGCAAAATGGTAGAGGATTTTTCGACTCAATTTTTTATCAGGAATAGTACCTTATGATTAGTGGACGTTATTGAAGATACATCCTTTATATTTAAAATGCAGCATTTCTGAAATTTCTTCAGAAACACTATTTTTATCTAAATCTTTTGGCAAATTTTAATAGTTTATTATGATAAATTTATGCCACAAATATCATACTATTTTGGTGTATACATAAATTACTCTTATTGACATAACTGCACGTCAAACAGAATTATACTGCTACATTGTGTTTGAGTTGTATGAATTCATCTGTATCTTAGCATCGAGGTAGCGAGCATCTCTTATCATTCTTCCGCAATATCAGAATCATCCACTTTTTATTTGACGTTATCTATTATGCATGCATTACAGTAATAAGCGTGGTAATAAAGACGTTGACATGTTTCATTGGAATTCTTTAAATGATATTTTCTTTTTTATATCTATTGTCAGGTAGTTTACTACCTTCGAGATGAATACCATAGCTCGTGTCTTGGAACAATGCCATCATTAATAGCGTACGTCATTAATAACGTAATTAAATGACGTAATTAATTCTGTGCGATAAAAAGCATATCGTAAAAAGGATGACATAATTTATGTTTCGGCACTAAATAAAAAGGTATAAGAGAAATATTATTCAACTGTTACTCATTAAATTCGAAGAAATAAATTAAAAATTCAATAGCAATGTATATTTTATCAATTAAAATTTTGATTAGAGTGTAGGATAGAGACGAAAGAGTTGTGAAAACAAGTATGTGGAAGATGGACAAGATGGTGGTTTTCTGGATAGCCTTGCCAGGCATCCGGTATTATCCAGATCGTTCAGGATTTCAGTGATTATCCGGTGTTTGCTTCGACCGTTGAGTGCTTAACCTTTGAATGTACAAGATTTTTATAAGTCTTGCAGATTTAATCAGTTATTATATTAAATTAATATTATATTAAAGAAATCTTGCTTTTTGGCATTTAATTTATTAAAAAATTTAATGACACGAAATTTAATATTTTTATTACAATATAAATAATATCAATTCTTTTCGCTCATATAACTTACAACAATTAATAAATAGTAAAACCCAGGTCAATATATTAACGCGCTATAGTGTGTTTAGGTGTACTAAATAATATTTATTAATATCATAAATTATAATTTTCCGACGATAAGTTTCAACGATACGTTTCGACTATACTTAGTCCTCATCAGCCGCAGAAATACATAAATATCCAAATATTTAATCATATTAACGTATTATGAGGATTATCTCACGTTCGAGTTACAATAGATAATATAACAGATTTCTAAGAATCATTTCCTTCGTGTTACAAAGGACGGTACATCGCAACCATATCATATGTAGTCTAACTTGATAAATAATAAACGATGTAGTGATTCCAAACTAATTCATCTGTTAATAGCGAGAAAGGACAGTCAGTATGAATAAAAGAAATTCCAGTCATATTAATGATGTAGCTTGATGTCAGATCGTAGTAATGGTTCTTAATAAAATTGATAAAATAATATAGATAAAATTAATACAAGATACAAATACAAATTATATATAATGGTAAGTTAGCAGCAGTCTATTAAAAATGTAATATATAGAATTGTAAACGCAAATGCGTATACTTTCTCACAGTTAAGATCGGTCTTGCATCAATGAATATAATCGATTCTAAATTTTGTATTACATTTTTACATTTTTAACAGACTGCTGTTAACTTACCATTATATATAATTTGTACTTGCCTTCATATTAATTTCATCTATCAATATTATTAAGGATACATACATACAAACAATCATTTATATGATATGACATCAAGCTATATCATTAATACGACTGGAATTTATTCTTTTATTCACTATCTTTTCTCGCTATTAACGATCAATTAGCTCAGAATTATGATTCTTCACTACATCGTTTATTATTTATCAAGTTTGACTACATATGCGATATACTGTCTTTTGTAACACGAAGGTAATTCTTAGAAATCTGTTATCTATTGTAACTCTAATGTGAGATGATCACAATATGTTAATGATTAGATATTTGAATATTTATGTATTTCTGCGACTGATGGATTAAGTATAATCGAAACGTTCTGTTGAAAAATTTTATCGTCGGAAAATTATAATTTGTGATTAATAAATATTATTTAGTACATCTAACTATAATTCGTTAATGTATCGATCTGGATTTTACTATTTATTAATTTTAATATTTTTTTGCTAGGATATTTTATTTATTTATTTTATCCAACTGTGAATGATTTCGGCGTGCCTTTCCTGGCATTTAGATATTGCCAAAATTACGATACGATTGTATCTGGAGCATGTATTCGTTGATTCACCTGCAATTTATCTGACATTTCGATCAGTATCATGTCACGTGCCGGCAAAACTTCTCCGCACACGACACGCATGGCAATTGTTGATGCCGCTCATCGTCGAAGGGAATCGATCGCGATGAGACAAGGGTGAATTTTTCTTCGAATTTCGACTGTATATTTGTCTCGTTTTCATTGTTGATGTTGTAGCATCACTTCTTCGATATCTTCATATTTCTTTGTTTCAATCAAATTAATTAATAAATAATTAATATCTACTGATTGCCGATATTGATCTTGCATCAGATGGAGAAATGTTTGTTTTCAACGAGTCAACGATATTTAACTCTCGACTTAATTCTATTTATTTTAATTTGTTTCACTTCTCTTTGGTAATAACGGCGATGATTCGACCGCTATTTCCGAGTAACAGCCTCAGAATAGCATACCAGCTTTCAACTGGAACGAAACTCGACCAGAGACGGCTGGATCGATATTCATGGTATATTTAAGGGTCGTCAGTTCAGAGCGCAAGTCCTATCTGGAAATAAAATGCTCGATACTAAATTGGAAGGTCTCTTGTATTTTCTTTCGCTTCCGCTTGGCTCTTTATCTTATTACACTTATTTTTAAACTAATGAAATGTTATTTTGGTAAAAGATTTCACACGTGGTTGCTCGAAATGTACATTTTAGAAAGATAGAATGAGCTTGCAAAATAAACGTACTTAATTTATAGAAAAAGAAACTTTGGTTTAACGAAGAAATCTCGGTAGAAATAATTAAAAATGATCGGAATTAAGTCGAAAGTTGATTATGATCATTGATTCGTAAATCCGAATTTCATTTTTAGTTTTTCCTACTAATTCCAATCTTTAATAAAAAGATTTTTATCTAATCACTGTATTGTCGTTGAAACGTAAATTTACTTTTTATTTGATTCAACCTCAGTTTTGTTCGCTTTTTTTTACATACTTTAGCTATACTAACAAAAGAGTAAAAAAGCAAAAACAGAAAAGTAAGAGAATAAGAGTTGAAGTTTATCGAAAAATAGAAACAATCCTTAATAAAATAAATTAAATATCATTTAATTTAAATTACATGTACAATATATATTTAAACACATATATATATGTATGGATATATATATATATATATATATATATATATGTGTGTGTTGG
>NW_012130091.1:3442469-3448040 GCF_000143395.1 Atta cephalotes
GAGAGAGAGAGAGATAGTCTTCTAATGACTATGACATAAATACATTCAATGTCTCAAAGACTTTCAGGGACGGCCTGACGAGAATAGATGAAAATCCAATTTTAATCACAGAATCTCGACCCGCCGCACCACGCGCAACATCACCGACGAGACTGTCGATAGAAACGGATTTTTAAAGTTTATTCATACTTTTACAGGGATGTAATCTCGATGAATTCTATTTGTATCATAAATCACTATAAATATCGCGGACACGGTGAAAAAAGTTAAGTATACCAATTTTCGCATTTTCATTGCCCAAGTGAAAGATTGTCGCGTATCTGTATCGGTTATTTTAAAGTCGGAATGGATTTCAATGTCTGATTCTTTAATTTAATATTTAAATTCCGTGAGTGTCTTAAAAATATTTTACGAATGTTCGAAGTTCACTTCATAACCCATATTGAATAATCCATGAGTTCATTTATGCGGCTCGTCAGATGGTAGAATAATTGAATTGCTGTAATTGAAAAAATGAGTTCGCGAAGTTTAATCTAGGATAAGATTGAATCAGAGAGCGAAACACAATTTGCGGTGACACAATTCTTCACGTAAATAGGTACTAGGCAGGAATGAGAAATCATAATTAAAGCGGAAACATTCCGAACTTATCCTAGTACCTGAGATACATTATCTTGCAAAATAGATGAATACGCGTCTGCAGTTGACTCTTTAATTATTCGTTTGTTACAAGGGATGCTGTGTAAAACTTTGACAATTGATTTGGACTCTCGGACTCTTTCTTGAGATTTCTTATCTTTAATAATTATGTTTATCTATATGAATTATACAATATTCATTAATTACATATAATTTTAAAATTGATAACCTTATAATTATTTAATATTTATTTATCACAACGTTTTATCAAAATGATAAATAAATACAGTGATATATATTAATAGCTACAGAGGAGAAAGTGATATTATGACTAGTGTATACATTATGGCCTCCCTTAATATCTTCGTTATTATAGCTAATTCTATAATGATTACTTATGGAATTATTTGTTCAGTAGCTCGCCATTATACCATAACGTTAATATACCAATACTCCAATACTCAATAGCATTGAGCATTTATTATAACGCATTTTTATTTTCAAGTATTTCGAAATGTGTTTGAGGTACATTTTAGCATTTAATTATAATACTTCCTTATTTTTCTTAAACTTGAGTATATTGAATCATTTGAGTTATCACATAAATATATGTATTTTTGAGTTCATTATTTGCTATTTAACATTTTATTTGACTGTACATGTTTTGAATTAATTGCAAATTTAAACAATAGCATGGCATTTTGCTAATGTGACCCTCTGAGTATTGATTACTCACGATCTCTTTTTTGAGATTCATGTTTTCATATCAAAATAATTATTTGATAACCGATTATAGCTCTATTATTAATCTATAGTTTATATTACGTGTACTATTTTCCGTACTGAGCAGCTTATATGCAGAAGTATGTATATATATTCATTTGCATACATTTTAAAATGTTTTACTTTTTATTAATTTTATTGTTTTACTTTGTATTAATTTTGTAACCAAGTATTGTTTTCTAAACAAAACTAATATTTTAAGGCTATTTTTATGAAAGGCCATATTACTACTCATTTTTTTCTTTGGGTCATTATGCAATATTCCCACATTTTTATTAATAGTATCCTAAGTATAATAAATATTTCGTAACTTTGAGTCCAGAATCGATACAAGAACTTTAAGAACAAGAATTTTAACGAATGTAATTGTCAAGTTTTAAATATTGATTATTAACGAAGTTATTATGTAAAATATAATTGGAGTGCCACAATACCATCTTCTCTTCTATATTTTTATATAATAGTATAAAAATAATTAAAAAATTTTTTATATTTTTTCATAGTTATTACATTTTATTAGAAACTACATACAGTTTTACAAAATATTTCTCCTTTCAAGGAAGATAACATCAAACATTACAATAAACAATCCTCATTTAGTTTACGTGTGAGAGTGTTACGTAAATTGATCGGAAACCTCAGCCGACTAAAATTTTTTGCACTTATTTTTTTATAAAATTCATCAATTATCATTAAACAGCATAGAGTATACTTTCCATACACAATCATAGCTGTTTACTTCTTCGGATTTGAAACCATTCGATGCAAATGTCATTGCGATAATTAACATTTCGTTCCGTTATTCCGTACTCTCGTTAAATTCGTTAAAAATTTTAATTACACATTTCTAGCAAATATGCGCCGATGATATGAATCGTGAAGACAAGATCGATAAAACATGCTTCAGCAAGTTCAATTTCTTCAATTTCTTCAAAGTGAACGAATTTTTTGTGGAGTATCAGTCGAGAGATTAACAAGTAATTTTTTAATTGAACGGTATTACGTAAAATTGTATTATAAAGTAATTAAACAGAAATAAATAATGACACATATTCGAGATTTGTTCGTGTTTTTAATTTATTCGAAACTGCACATTATTTACTTTTTACATAACACTATTTAATTGCGTGCTTATAATTGTCAGATGTATTATTTTAAATTATTCGCTGTTTGTTTCAAGATATACGAGACTTGTTTCACAGAAATTAAATTTTCCGAGAAAGAGAGAGAGAGAGAGAGAGAGAGAGAGAAGAGAGCGCGCGCGAAAAAAAATGATGTCGGATGGATTGCATAAGATAGATATAAGAAAAATTTATTCTCTTCGATATATTTAAATATTCACAAAGGGGAAAATATAATAAAACACAACAAAAATTGGAGAAATTTGTTATGATCAAAATTGAAAGTTTTGTTGAGTTGTGTTCGTACATATTGAATTTTAAAATTAAATCGAATTCTTTACCGAATGAATGAAGACCATTAAAATATTATCATAAAAATTATGTATATATATATGTATATTTGGCGGTATAATCAAAATATCGATTGTAATTATTCTTTATATAATATCCGCGAACGTTTGCGGATAGAATGCATCTGAAAAGAGAAAAATCGACTTGTCCGACAAATCACATTTGATGCATACAGGGGGCACGTAGCATGCTCGAGTTAAATGACCAATCTCTCCCTCTTGGCCCAATTCGTAAAACGTCCTGTGCTACGCACTCTGCGTGACGTCACACGTAGAGATCTCTTCTCGTGGCGGTTGCAAGAGTGAGTAATGCGTGAGGATGCGTGCAAGGCCACACACAGTCAGACGATCAGCCAGCCAGCCAGCCAGCCAGTCAGCCAGCCAGCCAGTCACTCAGTCAGTCAGTCAGCCGTTGCATGGCAACGTGCTGTTCGCGTTCTGAACGGCGATAGTGGCCGAATATCGAATACCTAAAACAAATGGCTCATCCACATCGCGTATCTCTATATCTATGGGAAATATTCGCCTAGCAGAGCGCGCGAATGTATATTCCGTATGTCTAGAGACACGCGATGACGTCACACGCATAGATCTCTTCTCGTGGCGGTTGTAAGAGTGAGTAATGCGTGAGGGTGCATGGAAGTGCCACACTCAGTCAGATGACCAGCCAGTCAGTCATTCAGTGACTGTAGGCGCAAAGAAGCGCGCACTTTTCGTCGATAAATGAAAATACTCCTGATTATTTTTCAAATCCTTTAAGATACAAAAGTCTCGCTAGTTGCTAGATTGTGTCTAGTAATTCGACATATACACATAACACGCACACATTAAATTATACGACCTATGCTTTATGATCTTTGATCATCTTAATTATTAACTTTTCTCTTTCAAAGAGAAGATTCTAACAGACTAAAAATTTTCTTTCATAATATTTTCTTTCTCACCAAAGTAATAAATCATGCATCATACTTATTTGGTATTCACAACAATGCTTTATCTAGACGCTAGTTAGAAGATATATTAATGAATATTTAAACCTTAAATCAGTTGGATTATTAAATTTGAAATTTTACAACCACCTCTATTATAATATTAATTACAGAAATGATGTTTTTCTGTCGTAGGCAGTGTGATGTCTCTTAAGTTTTTGAGGGCACTGAAGGGGAATTTGGTCAGGCCTAAATTATTCACGATATATCACGACCGATGCGAGCTGAATAATATCGATCAGCAATAAAATGCGCGCGCGCATGTAACTTTCTCATAAATAATTTAAATCTGTTCCGTTTACGAAATCGATTTTTAGCTTGGTCGTGGATGAAATATGGTTCAATATAGCACGTACGTGACGATCATTGTATTTTACAATGATATCTTCATTTTCAGTCAGGAAATTAATTCGTTGTGTTCGGTTTTGTACCATTACTGTGAGACTTAGCAAGGTGTAGAGTATTTGTGAAGTAAGGCTATTTTTAAATGTACATTTCGCATTATAATCAGAGCCTCTGAGAATCCCGATATACACGTATTCGTCGATCGATATAAAATAAAAAGAGTATGAGTATTCGTTTCCCTTCTTTCTTTAGACTTCTAAGATGTCATTTTATTGCATTTTAAATTTATTTTTATTTGCAATTAATTTATTCTAAATTATTAATTTACGTTTGTTTAGAATTATTTTGAATAAAGAGCAACAGAAATTTTTGCGTGTAAAATACAGAACATTTTATAATAGATACAAAACAATGATATGATAATTGCGTCTAAATGTTTGTTAAAAAAATTTTCTAAAATTTGCAGAACACAATATTTTGTCTTGTTTTAAGTTATAAAGTTGCTGGAAACGGCAAATTTTGAAATGCATTTAAAAATAATCAATGTTAAAAAAGTTTTTATACATTATTATTATTATTATAAGACGAATATCTGGAGCTTCGTTATCTATTGAGAATATCGGGTGACAATTAAAGATAAACTTGATAAGCAATCGATTTATTAAAAGATTAACTGCACGATTGTCAATTTGAATCGTAAAGTTAAATCACTCATTGTCAGTGTAATAAAGTTTGTTCGATAATATGGAATTACACAATACATGGTAAACATTACGAAGTGAATCATTTATTACTCTCGGATATACAAAGAATTATATTTTTTATATATGAGAATAAATTTGGCTAGTGTCAGGAGTACATCTATCGGTACGGTTCTCTCGATATTATTATCGAATATCGATAATTGATTTCAACGTGATCCAGAGCATTTGGTGGAAGTGGTTGCAAAGTAGGAAGATGTCCCACTTGTGTGTCTCCCGGGTGTGCTATCGTGGGGATCAACGTGTTTATGCACATTATTAGGTACATCATGTGAAGACGAGAGACGAGACGAGACGAGACGAGACGAGACGAGACGAGACTATACAAGACAAGATTATACAAGACGAGACATGAAAAGAGAGAAGGAGAGAGAACACGTATAGAGCCGCTGGTGGTGCCCTACTTGGGTATTGATCCGTGACAGTGGGAGGCGCTCGTTAGAGATGGCTAGGTCGTAGGTCGCATGCGCGTTTCCACCGATGATTCCGTATCGCCATCATCGATCCACGGCTCGAGAGAAATAGAGCCGAATCGGTGAGAAACGTTAGAGAAAGAGAAAAGAGAGAGAGAGAGAGAGGGGGA
>NW_012130091.1:3450378-3455021 GCF_000143395.1 Atta cephalotes
GGGGGGGAGGGTGAAAGAGAAAAAAACGGTAGGGTGGATAATGTAGGGAGAAACGAGGAAAGCGGCACGAAATAGGAAGAAGAGAGGAGGAGCTATGAAAATTATCATCCGAGTATAAACCTGAAAGGTATGGTATCATCACCTAGCTTAACTGACAAATACATCATAGATCACTTTAAAATCATGCTTCGAATATTTGGATATTTCATGCTTGAAATTCTCGAGAAGGGAATGAAAGGGATTTAAGTCTAGCCGCAATTTGGTGAATGGTCTGTCGTTGAAATAGACTGAACTTGAGAACTAAAAAGGAAAATCTGATTTCATTTTATATTTATGTAGATAAAAAGATTTACACGTAAAAAATGCGCGTTGAACGTAATAGCGTGTTAACCGTAAAATTGCTCTTTAATCTTTCTCGTATATTAATCGATAATACGCTGTAAGTTGCAGAGGATTTCAACACGTTTTAAGAAAATCCTGGCAACGGCACGCGACGTCGATCCTCATGCGGCGCCGTTTCTGCCGCGTCGCCGTCGCGGTCGTCGCGATTATCATCGATGCCGACGTCGTCGCCGGCGCCGCGGCGCGATCGTTGAAAGTTAATCCTTAATGCCTTAAGTCAATGCCTCTATGCAATTGTAAAAGAAATATTGTGCTCGTTTCTTCCGAATAAATTTCAAGAATTCGTATGGCATATGCTCCGTTAAATCTATTTATATTTAATATGAAAAAATAAGATTGGGCGAGGCAAATGATATTTCATTTTGTGAACTGGATTTACATTTTTTTTTTTCCAAATGAAAATGTATTTTACTCAGAATTGTTAATCAATAATGTGATTTACGATTAGAAAGTTAGAAAGATAAGGATGTTATTTATGTTTAATTGAAAAGGTCGAATCTAGGCAAGCGAATACGAACAAACGAATGAAACTAATGGACAATTTTCTTGAAAGAGAGCGAATAGCGTCGCTCTATTGGCATTTATTTTTCATCCAAATTTTTTTATATCATAAAATTTACAGAGTAGAATTCAATTTGGCATTAAAATCTTACTTTGTATGATATCATTTGTTGTCATTTCATAAAAATACGCAATATGAAACAGAAAATATACAGAATGCGATATCGTATCGAGGGCTGCGTAACGAATGTAGTCCTAGAATGCGATTTAATCGCTCGACGCGTTTTCCTGCCGTCGCCAAAGCTTGACCACTTCCGCTTCTAGCAAGCCAATTCTATAACTCGACCCGTGAACTCGTAAATGATACCGACCCGTGCAAATTAGCGTAAGGTCGAAATCGCGTTCATCCTGCGTCTACGAAGGCGCGTTTGATACTCTTCAGTGTGAGTGAATTTAGCACAAAGAGAAAGAAAGTCAAATATTAATTTCGCAATTTGGTACAAGCGCTTATGTCGAATAAATTTATTATTATTACTTTTTTTTTAAGTACTAAATTGAAAAGATGTCTTGTTTATTTATTCTCGACTTGTATCAATGCACTTTACGCAACGAATGGTGGCGCGCCGCAAACGCCGGCGATTGTGCGTGTGCGTACGGACAATCAGCGAGGTGCGTATGTGACCTGTAAAATTGCATAATCGTGCTTCCTCAATGACGACGTGAGCGAGAGAGAGAGAGAGACGATGGACCAGAGGTAATGATACCTATGAAATTGATCGTTTACGTATACGAGCCGACGACAACGGCGCGGCGCGGCGCGAACTAGACGGCAGACCGGACGTGTTACGCACAAAGTCGGAGTTACATTTTTACGATTGTAACCGTCGATTTGCCAGCTCGTTAGTCTTTTATCTAATCGTTGCGACGGTCGTAACGAACCGCCCGCGCCGTGACAGAATTAACGGCCGCGCGCGGCAATTGCGCTCCGCGTCACGAGTCTCGCATTTCGTTAGTTAGTCCATCCGGTACGTGAGAATATCGTCAGTTTTCATGGTCGAGACAATAGATAATTCAAAGGTATTACTACATGATAAACTGCACGTATCAATAATTTATTGTTTAATATTTTTCGGAAGCTACAAATTAATGTACGATGAGAAATAAGGCGATATATGTTCGATCACCGACGAGATATTACTATCAAAGACCGAATATCCTTACGGAAGTTCGCGTTTCTTGTGAAATATTGAAATGATTAAGAGTTAAAAACTGATAATATTGTACTAATTTTATGATTTATTCGTTTAGTAGAAATATTCATGCATTTTGAACTCAATAATACTCGATCTTTCTTTAAAATTGTGATTTTAATGTTATCGTCAAAGTTTGATTATCAACAGAGATGATAACTGCAGAGAAAAAATTATAATTTTTCTGCAATATATAGGATATTACAACTTTACACGTATGCATATTTATTTATGGAACATTTATGTAATAAAAAAATCATGAATTTAATAATGTCTGAGCCAAATATTTATGTTAATAATAGCAAATTTATATCAATTGTCGATAATGTCAGCGTTCTTCAATTATCTCTGAATTCTTGAGGTCCTTTTTATTTGCTCTAGGTTGATGCCCATGGTCTCTGATCTTTAATCTTATAGTCTTGTCGGTGCGGTAGTTCGATTCATTCATTTACTCGTTTGCTTCCTATTTTCACAGTCATTTCTTTCATTAATATTTACTTTACAAAAGAAAACATTTATGTTACATCTCAAGAGATATTGTGATTTCGCGTTGTTATGTCTATTCATTCGCGATCAATTTTAAGAAATTAATTGGTCAAAATTCAGGGACATATACACACAAGAAGAGACTCAGATGGAATAAATGAAACTTTATTTTGTAATAATTTCTTTTCTTGGTTATTTTTTCTGTTAAGTATATAGACAGATTGATTCGTAGAGAAGAAAAGTTAAGCCGGAACATCGTGAGCTCTCGTAATCGTGATTACGGGATACCATTGAGCATAGTGGACGATGGTGAGTGGTGTCTCCATTGAACCGGTACTACCGGAAGCGGTCGTTATCCGAACGCGGTCGAACCGAGGTCGCTCTTGAAAATCGGGCCCTGTTCCGCGCACTGCGGACGTCTCTCTCATCAACGTCACGTGTCAAATGCGCGCCGGCCACGTGTCTCTCTCTCTCTCTCTCTCTCTCTCTCTCTCTCTCTTTCATGAGAAGGTCGTAACTACGCTCGGTACGAGCACTGTGAGAAAACTGCTTCATTCGGATCGCGACGTTGAATCGTGGCGCCATCCGAATGGATGACAATACTATTAAGTCTAATTTACAATGTGCTCTTTGCTTCCTGTTTCTTGCCTTTTTCCCTCTTTGCGACCGTTTTAGCGGCAATCATGTTTCTTAATGCGTGTTTCTTGTCTCTTCCGAAGTTCGTTAACCTTTATCTCGGGCGTTAGAAAACGAAGATACTGGATGAGAGGCAAAAAGATAAAAAATTGCAAAAAGCGAGAAAAAATAGGATGCAAAGAGCACATTGTAGATTATGTCTTGATCTGTTTTCAAAGTGACGTAAAATTTGGAGCGGACAATCTAATGTAGGAGCAGTGAGATCGACGTTTGATTGATTCCATAAGAAAATGAACTTCATTCTCTATACTACGTGTTTTATTCGTGTATCTTAATCGTATATCTATCTAATATGAGAGAAACATAAAAAAACGGTGCTATTTCGACTCATACGTTATTATTATTTTTAAATTATAATTTTGCCATATATATATATACTTACCTGTACGTTTATTTTGATTGTTCGTATTTTGTTATATTATGCCCGCATGATTTATTCATGATTTTTTTATCGCCCATTTTTTACAGCATGGCCGCTCAGATTCGTACAGGGTCGCCACGTTACCCAACATTCGTGACGACAACAAAACCGCAGACGGGATGTACAAGGTATATTCAGAGATGGACTTATGTTTCCATACGAATTCTATATGATTAACATATCTGGGATACTGGGATATCCTGTATGCTTCTTTCTTAACCAGCGGATGGGATAAACGGGACGTTTCTTCCTCTCTTTTCTCTTTGTTTCTATTTATCTTTTTTCTACCTGTCTTTCTTTTCTCTTCTTTTTTTCCATTTCTCGTTTTCTCTAACGTTGATTTCTATAATTCCATTGTCTCTTTAATGGTAATAACGTGTATCACACCATAATGCTTTTCTTCTACCTATGCCTTGATAGGAGATTTCTTGAAGAAAATTTCTTTCTGCTATTACGCACTTTCGAATCTTCAGCTTTTTCGTGTTTTCACTTTGGTATCAATTTTGTGATAATAATTATCTTAACGCATGAGAAAAGAATTTTACTTTTTTCAGGTCTCGATTGGGACATCGTTATGATCGCATTTCAATTGACTCGATCGACATTATATTCTCTTAAGAAAGGAAAGCTTTGTATACTTCATTTAATAACAGTGTGTAAGATGAGATAAAATTACATTAAATTTTTACAATTAAACAAAAAAGAGTCCTCACTTAACTGAATGCTCGCGAGAGAGAGAGAGAGAGAGAGAGAGAGAGAGAGAGAGAGAGAGAGAGAGAGAGAGAGAAGTAATATATATTATTATTATTACGTACTTATACTACGTACGTAGTAGTTAGTTAGTTACTTACTTACTTACTACTCTACTACTACTACTACTACTACTA
>NW_012130091.1:3455201-3469954 GCF_000143395.1 Atta cephalotes
TAAGTAGTAGTAGTATACTATATAGTAGTAGAGTANAGTAGTATATAGTATATATANANAGTANANANANNANAGATGAAGNTANAGATGANAGTAGAGAAGAGAGAGAGAGAAATAATTTACATTATTTTATAGTTTCGTCATTTCACACTGGAAGTTAGTTATTTATCAATTACCTTCGCTGACATTACATGATTTCAAAACATTCCTATCATTTTAATGTAATGCAATTCTATCTCATCTTACGGCTAGATATCAATACAGCTCGGTTCATCTCGCTTTTCGACGATATTGCAATCGATTTGTTCTACTACAAAGGCTATTCTCACTCGTCGCTGGGTTTTCAATCTCTTTTCAGATTCTTGTAATCCGACACGCTTTGATAATCTTCTACTTCTTTTCTACTTTGTTGTCAGTTATCAGAGTATCTTGATAATTAACGCGTCGCAGTAATATACTTTGTAATCGCTTTATAGTTGTATTAAGGTTGTGTACACATCGTCGATGTACAGGGAAGATATTATCAGAAAACATCTTTTGATAACACTCTTTTTCTCTCTGTCTGTTCCCGTTAACAGTCGCGGCGGAAGAATCCAAAGCGGAGGGGGGACAATCTAGATGACCTGAAGCAAGAGTTGGACATTGACTTCCATAAAGTCTCACCCGAGGAACTGTATCAAAGATTTCAGTCGCACCCCGAAAACGTAAGTAACATCATGTGATGAGGGATGATAATTTTTCGAAGAAATAGATTTTGATTCGAGATTGTATAGTGCATCGATCGACATTGACATGCGATCGCCGCGCCACTACGAAATAAAAATATTACCGATAGTTTCTCTTTTGCAAAAGTGGAATAAAATACAAATGGAAAGATATTAAAATGGAAATTAGTTGACAGCGTTGACCAATGTTAAATGATTGATAAATCAAATGGAAAGAGATGTATTAATTACTGATATTTATATAAATATAATAATAGGGCCTCAGCCACGCGAAAGCGAAGGAGAACCTGGAAAGAGACGGGCCGAACGCCCTGACGCCGCCGAAGCAGACTCCGGAATGGGTAAAGTTCTGCAAGAACTTGTTCGGCGGTTTTGCCCTCCTACTGTGGATCGGTGCGATTCTCTGCTTCATCGCGTACTCGATCCAGGCCTCGACCAGCGAGGACCCGAACGACGACAATCTCTACCTGGGTATCGTCCTCGCGGCGGTCGTAATAGTCACGGGTATATTCTCGTACTACCAGGAGAGCAAGTCAAGCAAGATTATGGAGTCGTTCAAGAATATGGTGCCGCAATTCGCCACCGTAATCCGGGAGGGTGAGAAACTTACCCTACGGGCGGAGGATCTCGTGTTGGGCGACGTCGTCGAGGTTAAATTCGGCGACCGGATACCGGCCGACATCAGGATTATTGAGGCCCGTGGATTTAAGGTGGACAACAGCTCGCTGACGGGCGAATCCGAACCGCAATCGAGATCGCCCGAGTTCACGAATGAGAACCCGCTCGAAACGAAAAATCTCGCGTTCTTCTCGACGAATGCGGTAGAAGGCACGGCCAAAGGCGTGGTGATCTGTTGCGGCGATCAGACGGTGATGGGAAGGATCGCAGGTCTCGCGTCCGGCTTAGATACCGGTGAGACACCGATCGCCAAAGAGATTCATCACTTTATACACCTCATTACCGGTGTCGCTGTCTTCCTCGGCGTCACATTCTTTATCATAGCCTTCATTCTGGGTTATCACTGGCTTGACGCCGTCATCTTCCTAATCGGTATTATTGTGGCGAACGTACCGGAGGGTCTTCTCGCTACTGTGACCGTGTGCCTCACTCTGACCGCCAAGCGAATGGCCTCGAAGAACTGCCTGGTGAAGAATCTCGAGGCTGTGGAAACTTTGGGCTCGACTTCGACCATCTGCTCGGACAAAACTGGAACCCTCACGCAAAATCGTATGACGGTGGCGCACATGTGGTTCGACAATCAGATTATCGATGCCGATACCACAGAAGATCAGTCTGGCTTGCAATATGACCGCACTAGTCCGGGATTTAAGGCGTTGGCGAAGATTGCGACCCTATGCAATCGTGCCGAGTTTAAGCCGGGCCAGGATGGTGAACCGATTCTGAAGCGAGAAGTTAACGGTGACGCTTCTGAGGCTGCATTGCTCAAGTGTATGGAATTGGCATTAGGCGATGTCATGGGCATTAGGAAACGCAACAAGAAAGTCTGCGAGATTCCCTTCAATTCTACTAATAAATATCAGGTATCCATACACGAATCAGACGATCCCAACGATCCTAGACATCTCTTGGTGATGAAGGGTGCTCCTGAGAGAATATTGGACAGGTGCTCGACCATATTTATTGGTGGCAAAGAAAAGGTAACTTATCTAATAAATTATCTATCTACCTGTATCTTTTTTCAATATTTAAACTTTTCATATCGTAGGTTCTCGACGAAGAAATGAAGGAAGCGTTCAATAACGCGTACTTGGAATTGGGCGGACTCGGTGAACGAGTGCTCGGCTTCTGTGATTATACACTGCCGTCCGACAAGTTCCCGGTTGGCTTCAAATTCAATGCCGACGACCCCAATTTCCCAGTCGACGGACTCCGCTTCGTAGGCCTGATGTCTATGATTGATCCGCCTCGGGCCGCGGTGCCCGACGCAGTCGCCAAGTGCCGTTCCGCCGGCATCAAGGTCATCATGGTTACCGGTGACCATCCGATCACTGCCAAAGCCATTGCCAAATCCGTCGGCATCATCTCTGAAGGTATATATTTTTGCACGTATATATGTGCCGATTTTATTATCACATTAACGATTGTCGGATGACGTTCGAGATTAGATACTGCGATAACCGCGAGATCTCCGAAGCTTTGTTCGCCCATCTCGATTATGATGCTTTTATGAGTTTAATCTCTTAATGAGATGTAACTTCAGATAATATATAAATCGCACTTAAGATTTACAACGATCTGATTTGTACACGGAACGTGGGGTAGTTTTATTGGAGGATAATACTGAGGATAATACTTTGCGTTGTAAAAATTATGATAATGTAGTAACACATGTTCAACTTGTTGATTGGCGATAGCGTAATTTTAATTAAAATGCATAGGATAATTATTCGCTATTAATAATCGTATTATTATTCTCATTTAAATTTTTTTATAAACAGCAAAGTATTAATCTTTTTTCATTTATTTCATCTATTTTTTTTCAATTTTATTGCCATTTTTCTTTTTAGGTAATGAAACCGTCGAGGACATTGCGCAACGATTAAATATCCCGGTATCCGAAGTAAATCCTCGCGAGGCTAAAGCCGCGGTCATTCACGGAACTGAACTCAGGGAACTGAACTCCGACCAATTGGACGAGATTCTCAGGTACCACACCGAAATTGTGTTCGCCCGTACCTCGCCTCAGCAAAAGCTCATCATCGTCGAAGGCTGCCAGCGAATGGGTGCGATTGTCGCTGTAACTGGTAAGTTACTCGAAGGAAAATTAATATGAATTTTTGCTTAGTATTACGAAGAAAATGTTCAGCTAAAATTAAAAGCTTCCTAGAATTTTTTTTGATTGGATTGAAACTCGATACACTAATTTATTTTTGATATGAGAATTATATTAATAGTGATATAATAATTGTTTATGATTGAAATGTGTGTGTGTATAAATTTATTTGTGTGTGTTTAATTTATTTAGGCGACGGTGTGAACGATTCGCCTGCTCTGAAAAAAGCCGACATTGGTGTCGCTATGGGCATCGCTGGTTCGGACGTCTCCAAGCAAGCAGCCGATATGATTTTACTGGATGACAACTTTGCTTCGATTGTAACAGGCGTGGAAGAGGGTCGTTTGATCTTTGACAACCTAAAGAAATCCATCGCCTACACCCTGACCTCGAATATACCCGAAATTTCGCCTTTCTTGGCATTCATTCTCTGCGATATCCCTTTGCCGTTGGGTACCGTCACCATTCTTTGCATCGATTTAGGAACTGACATGGTGAGTCATGAGTCAAATACTACATGAAAACGACTCTGATCGAGTAACAATATTCGGAAGAGATGTTCGTATTTCACTCTCTAAAACTTTTCCAAAGTTGCTACTCGATTTCCTTTTTATTGGCTAATTGAATTATTTCAGCACTCGTGTCTTCCATCATATAATAACTTTTATATGGAGTCATGAAGGTACAACTGTTTCTTAAAGATACCATCAATCTTTGACACTTATAATTAATTGATAGGTACCAGCATGATATGTTTGGAATACTACTCATACGATGATTGTTCAACAGTTCCTCGAAAATTTGTTCGACGATCTTCTTTTTTTATAGATTACGATGCATTTGAACCAGTCAAGGTGGTGATCAGCAACCTGCTATTCTCATCGATTAATCCTTGAATATTTTTTCCTTCCTTTTAGATTAATTGCGCTGATGGAGCTTGAGTAAAAAAACAAAAGCATAATTTAGATAAATTATCTTACAGGGATTAACAAATTTTTTTTTAATACAACAATAAACAAAATACACCAAAATATAAACAACAAATTTGCATTTGAATAGAAATAGATATTTATCGCAACGAGAGGTAGTTCAAAGTTTCTTTTCAGGAACTTTATCTCTGCGAGATAAGCTGCTTACTATTTATTCACGCGAGATATCGCAAATTTCCTCTAAACTTCCTTGATTCCTTTCAGAATCAATTTCTTAATCAATTTAGTTTTTTTATTTTTCAGTTGATTATCTTTTGTTTATTCTCTATGCTTCATTGTGCATAAGAATGCTGTCGATATCGATTCGATTGTAATCTTCTTAAGATTGATTTTGATATCAGATTGTATGGAAAGAGATTAATAATAAATTTTTAATAAAATGAACGACGCGACAACATTCTTACTTCAACATCATCCGAAGACATTCTTGTTATTTAATTGTGGCGTTATTACTGAGCTCTTTGATAATGTGACGTCAGGTACCCGCCATCTCGCTAGCCTACGAGGAGGCAGAGAGCGATATTATGAAGCGACAACCACGAAACCCCTTCACTGACAAGCTAGTTAATGAAAGGTAACACATCAACAATGAATATTGACAAGCTACAGAATGTCTGTAATTCGAAAGAGTCATCGGTGATGATACAGTGTATTTTCGAGGTATTTTCCCGATTGATGAGCTTAGTTTAAACATGTTTCAAAATCTCGATAAAACTTGCTAACTTTCTTAAAGTGAATTTCTCAAGTAATTGTTTAAGCTTTTTTAAGATTTTTTGAAAATCGGGTAAAGCTTCGGAAATTCAATCACACGGCGATCGCTCTCTCACTCTATTGGCTACATATTTCGTTTTTCGATTGATGACTTTAGTAGTTAGTGCGTTCTATCTTCTATTATATACGACAGAAAGTTTGATGCGGGAAAGCACATGCATATATTGCTATACGTCTCTTACTCGTTGTCGTTCGATACCTACGTACGACAGGAATTGTAAACTGAGAAGTAACAACGATTCGCGGGCAAATTGATTCCTCATATATAAATAATGTACTTTCCTTAATTTCTTTTTACTTTCGTTTTACACGTTAGATATTAATTTTACTGGATGATATTCATTATCTTTTGAGTTTTGTCTTTACAAATACTCTATGCAAAATAAAAATTTGCTTTTTTTCCCCTTTTTAAAATACTTCAACTATTTTGGTCATTGCCAAGGTCATTTGATAAAATTCACGCGATGTAGGGATTAATTTGCCAAGCTTATCGCTCATTGTCGAGTCGGACACGCTAGGACAAAACGTGAATAAGGTAATAACCTTAATAAGGGATATGGTACACGCAGATCAACGCATATGCAATGCTCTAAGGTGTGTTTGGTCGCTGGGAGACACGCGAGCTTTATTTTCAGTCTGTTCTTCTCTATTCGTATATCCTATACTCGCTCTAACAATAAGCTGGATTGAGTTTGGTTAAGCGACGCTTGCTCGTCTATGATTTGTTGTCGACCTTTTCAGAATTTTTATAAAATTCTGAAAGAATTGTATTGTTATGGTAATTATATTATTATTTTACGAAAAAAATAAACTCTTATAATATATGTTTCAATATGTCTATTCTCTTTTTTTTTTCAATTTTTTTCATCAAAAGTGAGACGATTTAATTACAAGACGGGCAATCGTGAATTTTTCCTTTTCAAAGAATTTTCTCTTTCTTTTATATTAACGGTCACAGGCGCTTCCATCATGACGATCCCATGACGGTCGTATTAGTATTGTTTCGTTACATCTAAGGTAAGCCAATCGCATTGTAAAAGCCTCTCTGTATCTCTCTCTGTCTCTCTTTCTCTTTCTCTCTCTCTCTCTCTCTCTCTCTCTCTCTTCTTTACATATCTAACTCTCTAATACTTAGTATCTCTATAGTTTTAATCTCCTTGAGCTCAATTTCCCATCGTTTTATAATTCCTCGCTGCAGTCGTCATCTGTCCTGGTTTGTCACTGGCTTGAGGTGTATATGGGTTGCTGAGACGTCCACGAAACATAGATGAACGTCGTTGTGAAGAATTCGCATGATCGGTCCCTTCAGCATTTTACTTATCTCGCCTTTTTTCCTCATTTGAAAATCTTTATTTTTGTTCCATCTTCCATCATTTAACCCTTTTATTTCTCTCTTTCTTTCTCTATCTTCTCTCGCGTGCGTGCACGCTGTTTTATGTATATGAATTTATTTTTCTTTTAGCTATATACTCTATCTCTATATTCTTTTCTCATATCATCTTTCATATTGCGCCCTGTCGCTGCAAGTTTCTGAGTTTTCCCTCTCTACAACGTGATACAAGTCTCAAGGAATGCAAGGGAATTTGTATATTGTATTGTGAATATTGTGTGATGTTTATCATAAATGTGCAACTTACACTTTGCGAATCCGCTCCGCGTCGTTGTCGGTATTACAAAGATTTGAACATAAAGATTGAACGATAAGAAAGAAAATTTCGCACGTTCTGGAAGCCCGAAATGTTTTCATAGAGTAAACGGTAGTGCTCTCTCTCTCTATCTCTCTTTTTCCGTAGACATTTGAGTAGAACAGCATTACGATATAGAATAGAATTGTCATTCATACGTCGGTTTGCATATAGGAAACGTGTATTTTTTCTTTTAATCTCTTTCTTTTTTCATCATTTTTCTCTACCTTTGTCTATCTACCTCCATTATTCCTGGCTGCCTTTATT
The DNA here is from genome assembly GCF_000143395.1 of Atta cephalotes. Classification (NCBI taxonomy): domain Eukaryota; kingdom Metazoa; phylum Arthropoda; class Insecta; order Hymenoptera; family Formicidae; genus Atta; species Atta cephalotes. The sequence continues at coordinate 3,462,433 of NW_012130091.1, forward strand.
GTCTCGAGCCAGGTTTTATCGTTACTGCGCCTCGCTCAAGAAAACGAATTTCTTTTCAATTTAGAATTGAATCATTTATTACGACTTATTGTTAGTGAAAATTCACCTGATAGTCTGTACTGAACGCGGTGTACGTATGAATGAACAAGAACGTGATTGTTGCGTGCCAAATTAAACAGAATCACAACTTTGGTGAAATTGTAGGATATTATATCTAGAGATTTATTTATTTGCTTCTCGCAAATATATAAATTAATATATATATATATATATATATATATATAAATTAATTTTAATAATTTTATGTAGCAAATAAAGTTATATACCTACAATCAGCTGAATTGATTGAATCGATAGATGCAGAACAGCCGCAGGTTTTGTCGTGTAATTTTTACACCTATGTGACGCGCATTGCATATCTTTTTTAGTTTTTTCTCTTTCTCTTTTTGCAACAACAACTTTTTTCTCTTTTCTTCTGTAGAATTTATCGGATTTTTCTTAGAAAAATAGGCTCTGCATCAAACGATTCATTTTCTTCCTCTTTCATCGTCGTTGAGCAACGATCGTTCTTAGTCATTTCGTAATTTAGCAAGTTTCGTCGACGCAATCGTTTAGGGAAAGCAGAATGGAAACGAAGATTCCAAATGCATCGCAAACTGCATATTAATAGTGGAAATTAACAAATGTTTCGTACTGGTCGACGAAACTTAAGTTTTAATCAATTAGTTAAATTCTAATCGATCTTACACGTACATATATCGCATATTCCTGAAAGAGCATTACCACAAATAAAAAAAACGAAATTTTTGTAAAAGAATAACTTGACACGCGATTTTCTAAAGCAGCTAAGATAACATATCATTTTTTATTTCAATATGAAAGATTTTCATATACTGTAACTCATGTAGTAGCATTTCCTACAATTACAAAGGTGAGAATAAAAAAATTGAACTTGTTTGAGTTATGGCAATCTTCTTTCAGGAGTGGTATATGGTATATTATGTATATAGATATGTATATATATTTACATTAATCTTTGATGCTCAGTAATTATTACTATTATTATTCTTGTCCTCGTCTACTAGTCTTATTATTATCATTATTATTACAACCACAAGCCAGCATCGTTATTTATAGTTATGAATTTTTATTGCCATTACTATTTTATCTACTATATCACAGCTGCCGCTGCTATCTCTATATATTACTACTATTATACTATACTTACTATTTACTTATACTGTTCGTTACTTGCCACTTATCACCGCCAAAAGAGAAAGACACTTTTGTACATTTTTGAGCGTCATGAACTTTTCTTGCAGTTTTTATTCTTTACAGTCCTCTCACGTTTTATTCTGTAATGCGCTGCCTACTGCCGCTGCCTTCTACCCACTCTGCGACTGGCAACTTTCTAATGGGTGCTGAAACGACTGATATACTTTTACAAAAACATTACTAATCGGGGGAATCCATATGTATATGTTAATTGGAAGTAGGAAATTGCCGTGATAGCCCCTTCGTGCACAAGCGTAATTTTATTGTTTGAAAATCATTTGATGACTCGTTAGAGAGAGAGTTTGATAGCATATTTTTTCCGATAATGTGATACAATGAGAAAACGATTATGTGCATCAAGGGGTTGCGCCGCAGTAATAACGAAAACAGTGCTTGAGGTCGTACTCAGTTAAAGTGCACGAAAGAGAAGGGATCTTTTTCATCTGCGTTTCTCAGAAGTGTTCGATGATGATACTCACTTATCTTATTTATATTTAGCCTTTTGAAATTTGTAGGCTTTGATAATGTTAGCTTTAAAGAAAGTTTTTGTTATTTCAATATGAATGAAAAATTGAGTACTTGTAGCGAATTTTGTAGTATACGCAACAAAACTGTTTGCTGAAAACTGCTATGATGTTGAAATTATTGTAAATCTGTAACTCTTTATCTTCCTGTAAATGTATATAAGTATATGTGATTCATTGAGCATCGCTGAGAATAATTCAATCGTGAGAGTCAATGGTAACAAAAATGATTGGAGATTCGCAGCGTAAAAATGTTAAAGTGGAAAAAGGACGGAAGGTCCGCGTATATAATTCTAATCCTGATCTTTTTTCACTTGCTTCAGATATAGCACAAACGATTTCTTTCTCTCGGGCCGTTTCTAGGCCGTCTTGTCTAAACGCAGCGCCTAATCCAATGCACAAATACACTCGCCAGTATTCGCTACCAGGTCCTCTTCGCTACATTTCGACGCAATTTTCTAACGCATTTTTACGGCACTATTTTCTAACGCAAGAGCAATTAATTTCTAATTGTAAGACAGGCTGCGTTTAGGATGGAACCGGTCGAGCATCTTGAAAGATTATCTTTTCGGAAGTTTCTCATGAAATTCCCGAATTATGAAAACGTAATATTGTCGGTAATATACATTATATTGTCGGTAATATACGTGATCGACGCTAAACTGTCTTGTGCGATCTCCAAATCTCTCTGTCTCTTTCGCTCGCACTGCGCATACATACACATTACCGAAAGTGTATGTGCATAAAGTACCAATAATGGTATAATATCTCTTGCATATAACTTCTTTGTAATGCGGTGAGGGGTAGTTAGCACACTTTCTAATCAGTGGTGGATGGCAGGTGCCGGCCATCTCGCTAGCCTACGAGGCACCGGAGTCGGACATTATGAAACGGCAGCCACGCGATCCTTACAGAGACAATCTAGTCAACCGAAGGTGGGTCTCCCAATTACCCACCTAATAAAAGAAACCAACAGAAACCTATTGCACTTACGTCCGTACCGTGTCAACTCACATACACATTTTTACCGTTGTCACTACTATCTACTTGTTTTCATATACACACATAAAACACACACACACACACACACACACACACACACACACTCTCTCTCTCTCTCTCTCTCTCTCTCTCTCTTTCTCTCTCTCTAGCATATCCGCCAGGGCCGTCAGACGTGATTGATCCTTTGCTTGACAAGTAGAAACTCGAAGCAATAACCGGAAAATTCGATTCCCAGCATGCGCGAATCTTGCCTGATGTTCTATTAATACTGATGTACTTAAAGATAGATTAGAAGCGATAGATTAGCTAGTATTTGTCCAACAAAGGGTTAATCGATAGTAACTACTACTGATGGTGAAACATTGGCGTCGCGTGTGAACAGAATAAAGTGCGTTTTGCGATGAGTAGCGTGTAATACATAACGTCGCGTTTTCGATAATAGTTGACTGCTCTGACGATAATAAATCTTATACATATACGTACACACTTACATAATACACACATACTTATGAATGTGCTTGTGAACCGAGTTAGAAGTAATCAGCCATCCTGGCATTGTCTAAGCGTGCTGCACTCTATTCACCTGCATGATGCAGTAATAACTGTTTTGGGATGACTATTGTGCACTTCTAACTTGGATCACAATGTATACACATGACACCTGATACATAACAATACTTAACAGAGTGTCTACTGATTTTGGCGACATGATAGAGTCACTGTCTACTTCTCTTTTTTTGTGAAAATTTATTTTTTTGTAAAAACGTTACACACTTTTTAGCTGCAGAAGGGAATCGCTCAAAGGATAAAATTATTATGTTCTGTAAAGTTTTTGAGATTATCATTGGTAAAACAAGAAATCTTTTCTTTCTTTTTTTTTGAAAGATCTTGGTTGCAAGTGGAACACACTCGGTAGACACTCTGTGTTAGCAAATAAACGACAACCGACTTTAAAAATCTAGTTGATTAGCATAGAGCACAAGCAAGTTTTACCTATAGAGAACAGATGTTGAGAATGCCGAATGCTTTTTTTAGATACACCTAAAAATCCGATCAACGACTAACACTGCGATCATCATTTAGCTTCAACTATATACATGTTACTTTTTCTAAACGTTGCACTAGATGTACGCGCGCAAATTGCGGGCGAAAACACTGGAAACTTCATTGCTGTCAATAACTGATTAGTTAATTATTATAGACATTAGATACTAAAAAATTGTACATTCAAGAAAACTGAAAAAAATTGATTCATATTGACAGCATCGCTCCTTAGTCTGCCTTTGTCTGGCTCAATAGATCTAAATTTATTTTTCTGGAAATTTATTTTATAATAAAACAATATATATATATATTGGAATATATAAAATTTTATTTATAAGATTTTTAAAATTTTTTATTAATGAATATAAGAAATATGATTTTCTGATATCTTTCTGATTTTATGGTATCTTTTTACGTTAATACATATCTGATAATGTAAATGTCTTATGTATATTCTATCCTATACAAATTTTGTAAAGAAGATAATAGAGACAAATTTCCAGAGACAAATGTAGGTCTAATGAATATCTACGGTAAACAGAGGATTAACGTCGTCGGAAAATATTCGCTGGAAAAAAACAGCGAATTCGAGCTACCGACGAGTTTTCCGCGGAGTGCACGTTTCGCCTCGAATGTTCTCTTTTTCGCTATCTTTAATCTTTTACTTTCTTACACTTCTCATTGACGTTAGACAACAAGCTCAATTGTGGGAGTCACCGCCGGGAGCAGCTTTTGAAAACTAACAACTCGACATGCACGGCTTGGGCAGCCTCTTTTTCTTCCGCGAATAACGCGGATCCATCGCGGATCACGTTGCAATTACTGGCTTCTGCCGCTTTATCGCATTCGACGATTGCCTCAACGTCGAGAATTTAATTGTATTGTCCGAGCTGCAATTTTTTTTCTTTATTTGACATTGCGATGCCTTTGGCACGCTTGCGCGAACACTAATTCGCTAATTACTCTTCTACATCTTCCACTGGATCTAACAAGTCAGTTACCGATTCAGTACGACTAATTTAACTACAATTAATCTGTCGCAATTGCATACGACTTGCTTCCTTAGCTTAACTGCGCACAAATACTCGCTGCACGTTTTTCGTATTAACTGCTTTCATGATAATTATATTATATAATTATATTTTACGCGATTTGATTAGTAACAGTAAGTTTAATATTGATAATATTTAGCTGCAGGGAAGAAGCAAACGCTACACTACAGTTGCGATCATATCAATAGTCTGGATAATTATAAACTGTCATATTAATAGTCCAGTTAATTGTAAATTGACGATTATAATTGCACTTGTGATTTAAAAAAGTAAGAAATGTATCTATCTTTTTAATTTTGTTTACAATTAGCATTAAATTATATTGCTAAACAACCTTTTAGTTAATTTACTAATAAATGTTAATATAATATTATTATTTACAATATTATATTGATGATAACGATGGAAAGATTTTTTTAGCCAGATTATTATGTTGAATCGCATTCAGCAGAGATTAAATCTGTGTCGTTTGTAAGATCTTAAATATGAGATATAAAATCATATTTAAAGTATTATTTATTATGGACTTGATACATCTTTTTGATATAAATTTTTGATACAATATAACATACTTACGCCAATTAATAGATTCCTTTGTTGTAATATTAACTTACAAATCAATCTAAAAAAAATGTAGGATTAAGCTTTGGTAGTGTGAAATATTAACTGAGAATGAGCAGCTTTAATGTGAACTGTGCAGCTTGCCATCGTGAGAATTGGCAAACAATAGCTGTATCTACTCGTCTGTCTGTCTGTCTGTCTGTCTGTTTATCTGTCTGATCTGTCTGTCTGTTTGATCTGTCTGCTCTGTGTGGCATGCTTCACTGTCAAGAATCGATCATTAATAATCTACCTATTGGTAAGTAATCTGCATTTTGCCCCTAACCGGTAACTATGGCTTTCATAATTTTAACACGAACTTAGATTATTAGAAATAACATCAAAGTTGGACTATTGATGTGACGAAGATTTCTTAGATTCCGAAGAATTCTGAAACATATTACTCCTTTTTGCTATTCAAAATCGAAAAATTTGCCAAGTGTAAAATTCCTGCAGATGCTAATTTTCTTCGATTGAAAGCTTCGATTAAGTTGTATATTTATTCTTTTCAAAATTTGAGGAAATCGTCCTTTAAGCATAAAATGTTCGCGTTGTTTTTAATATGATGAATCGAATTCTGCAAAAAGGATTCTTCGAAAGCTAACATCGAGTATATGAGTAGTTGCGTAGGGATAAAAAATTCATTGACGCATTCATTTGTATCTAGGCTTATTTCGATGGCATACGGTCAAATCGGTATGATTCAAGCCGCGGCCGGCTTTTTCGTCTACTTTGTCATCATGGCTGAAAATGGTTTCCTGCCTCTGTATCTGTTTGGCATTCGAAAGCAATGGGACTCTAAGGCTATCAATGATCTCACCGATAGCTATGGTCAGGAATGGGTAAATATGATACGATAGACCTATAGAATCGATTAAATATCGAGAAAAATTGAGATGAGCAAAAACTGATATTTTATTCTCAATAAACAAAGTCGTCAATCGATAAAAAAATATATCACGTAAATATTCTCCAGATTCATTCTTAAAATTATTTCTAATATAATATTTACAAACTTCTTAATTATTTATAGAAAAAACTAATTTATGTTAGATATGAATTCGGAATTTCTCGACTGACAATGAGTTACAAAATAGAGTAATTAGAAAAGTAATATATGACTGATGATCTAAATTAATTTTTTTACAGACATATAGAGACCGTAAAACGTTGGAGTTCACCTGCCATACAGCTTTCTTCGTGTCGATCGTAATTGTGCAGTGGGCTGATTTGATTGTTTGCAAAACACGTCGCAACTCTATTATTCACCAAGGAATGAGAAACTGGGCTCTGAACTTTGGCCTCGTGTTCGAGACCGCCCTCGCTGCGTTCCTAAGTTACACGCCCGGTATGGATAAGGGTCTTCGTATGTTCCCACTAAAGTACGTATTTTTTATTCATTTTTATATCTTTTGTCGTGTGTAATGTGTAACAAAATAATTTTATATTTAATATTTTGGTCATATATTGTATATTTGCTATAATCTAGCACACACATATATATAAAGATTGCAATATTAATGTTAGCCATTGTATTATAATGCGACACACATAAAAAAATAGCAACATGTAATTCATGTATGTTGCAGATTCGTATGGTGGCTGCCAGCCCTGCCATTCATGTTTGCTATTTTCATCTACGATGAAACGAGACGATTCTACCTCCGTCGAAATCCAGGCGGCTGGCTTGAGCAAGAAACTTACTATTAGACGCAAAAAAGATTAAATCACACGCATGCAGAACGCGCGCGCAAGAAGATGACTGAATGAATGAAAGAATGAAAGTGAGAGAGAGAGAGAGAGAGAGAGAGAGAGAGAGAGAGAGAGAGAGAGAGAGAGAGAGAGAGAGAGAGAGAGAGAGAGAGAGAGAGAGAGAGAGAGAGAGAGAGAGAGAGAGAGAGAGAGAGAGAGAGAGAGAGAGAGAGAGAGAGAGAGAGGAGGAGAGAGAGAGAGAGAGAGAGAGAGAGAGAGAGAGAGAGAGGTAGAGAGAAGGTAAGGAGTAAGAAGGAGAGTAAGTACGAAGTA
>NW_012130091.1:3469974-3474541 GCF_000143395.1 Atta cephalotes
AGAGAGAGAGAGAGAGAGAGAGAGAGAGAGAGAGAGAGAGAGAGAGAGAGAGAGTAGAGTAGTAGAGTAGAGAGAGAGTAGAGAGGAGAGAGAGAGAGAGAGAGAGAGAGAGGAGGAGGAGAGAGAGAGAGAGAGAGAGAGAGAGAGAGTTTGAGAAAGAATGAGACGCCTACTCACACCTGAGAGAGATATACTTGAAAAAAAAGAAAGAAAAATAAGTAAATCACTCATGTTGAACAGATGTAACACATTTCACAAGGGATGTGCTACTGGGTCTGTCCGAATCACGTGTCAAGAGAGCAACGGGTGAACAACGAAGGACGCGCCAAGTTTGCGCTGGCCCTCACGATAAAAAAGGCGCGAGATTATTATACAGACACGAAGACCCTCTAGTGCTATATAGATACAGCCCGAGGTACAAAGAGCACGCTCGTCGTTCTGGCTTTGCTGCCAATTGCTTGCACGCGCGTGTCGAATTTCGCAGTCTCAAAAATTGATATGGTGTTCGAGAGCCGTCGATAGAGAAGGCACATCATCGAAGGAATTCCATCATTCCTATTATGGAAACGGTGCTGATCGGGAAGCCGCGCTTTCTGCTCCGCGTCCAATTACAACATGATTACGGAGTTTATTTCCAGATGACGACTGATGCTGCCGTTGTCAAATTTTGTATGAGATATATATTCTGCGAGCGTCGCTCGAAGATGGAACGAAGGAACGAGAGAATGAAATAGAAAATCGCCGAATTGACTGATACACCGCCGCAGCGCAACTGATGTCAGGCCTAAAGAATAACATAACACGACGAAATGCAAAAAGGAAGCCGAAATGGCAATGAGAACGGAAATCTGTAACGGCAGCGGAAGTGGACATATTCGAGAAAGACGGGGCGTTTACGCGCGATAGAAAATCACGGAATCACATGCGTCTTTATGTATGTCGAATGCGATTTACTACATTCACGCGACTTCTTACTATTAGTGGCGTATTATCGTAGACATCTTTGCGTTACTAAGAAACTTCGTAATAGGCTTTCATTGATCGTCGATCAATGCGCGTAAAATATCGGTATGCTAAGATCAGCACACATAACACGTCCTCCATTGAAAAGAACTTTATCTGGAAGACGAGAGACTCACTGAAAAACGAAAGGATCAGAGATCGACATGAAAGAGCAAACAAAAAAAGTGCTCAATGTAACAGGAGAATCGTTAAAAAATCTTAGGAATTTCGCGTAACACTGAAATACTTCGTACGAAAATTAATTGTTAATTGTAACGAAGGACCTGATATGACAAATATCGGGTATGATCTATAGTCATACGTCATGATAAAATAACTAAAATAAAGGGGAGAGAGAGAGAGAGAGAGAGCGAGAGCGAGAGAGAGAGAGAGAGAGAGAGAGAGAGAGAGAGAGAGAGAGAGAGTTATGATATATAATTAAATGAAATAAATAATAAAATATAATTAAATAAAACCGCATTCTCAGTATTTATTATTATTAATAAACTACATACGTTCGGTTTCGAATCTTAATCCGTATAGCTATCAGGAAAAAACGGTAAAAAATGTATTGCGTAGTTTCAGTAGTTACAATTTTTAGCGTGAGGTTAATCACACTAACACACGCGATACGAGGAGGCAGAATGGGAGAAAGGATACTGAGGTTGATTCTAACATACAGCGGTAAGGTTCATTTTATTGAAATCGAATAGCAGAAGGTAGAGACAATGTGTGGACGAAGATATATGTGGACAGTATATATACAATAACTCAATTGAATCACTATATACCGATTGACGAAGACGGACTAATAAGCGATACGTTATTTAATTACACGTACGGATAGTAGAATAATGAAAGGTCGCGGTCTGATTGCCAGCGAATCGGATAAACGAGAAAAAAAAGGAGAATCCACTGCATGCCACTGAGAAAATTAATAAATTACGAAATCGATTAATGCTCGCGTGTAGAGAAGTAAAGAGAGAAGGGGGAAGGGGGAGGGAGGGAGAGGGGAGAGAGAGAGAGAGAGAGAGAGAAATATTCAATACGGCAGGATAAGACGGCGAACGTCGAATACTGTGGATACTTTGTATTATTATGATGCACTGTGCAAACTGTAAAAGGAAGAAAAGGGTCGCGCGCGGAACAGAAGAAGTGAAAAAAGAAATGTTCTTACTTAGATAAAAGCTAAATGAAGAATATAAAAATTCCTTCTCTTAGTTTTTCATAGATTAAAAATGCCAGAGCGGGACAGCTCGCTATAAATTAAAAATCATTGACCCCCCCACAACGCGGAACGCCCTGTATAGCAGCGAATTCGCGATTTCTGTCAGCCAACTGGCGAGCGCGCTGTCCGTGTTTTACGTGAGATATGTGAGCGCATGTATGTGCGTTGTGCGTTGTGCGTGTAGTGTCGAAATAACACAACCGTGACTTAAAATGCCTGCCACGCGACTTTTTTCGGGCCGGGACGATCCGAGACTTTTCATCGATGCAATCTCGCAAACCGAATATATTCTCCCTCGTTTCCCTCGGGAGTTTTTCTCAATCCTATTGCGTTGCTCGTTGGCGAGAGGGTTCGCAGAATAAGAATTTCTGAACGAACGGAGTTTTCTTTAACGGTAGATGATATCTGAGTGAATAATCGTGCTTGAAAAGATTGTCTCAAGTCATTTATCATTAAAGGAGTCGTGATTAAAGACACTCGTAGCGATCGGACGGCAATCATTCCGTTTTCTTTGCGAATCAATAACATTTTTCGTTAATGCATTGTGATGAGCATGCTTATACATATATGTAATTGCTTTGCAAAGAGAATGGAGCGGTGGCGGTTATATTGTTACAACGACATATTATATATAGTAACCGCGAGGAAATCGCGTTGAGCAAGATTATGCAGGCGTACGCGAACGCGGATCGATGAGCGGAGATGTAACGCCCGCTCGGCCCAGGCCCCAAAACTACCCTAAGTGTTCAATAATCGAGGTGTTTTTCCCGAGGTGTCCTGTCCTGTATGCGCATAAACGCGAGACATTTCTTTCTTTGCCGGTTCCCTCCATTCGGTGCTGTTGCCTCGAGTCTCGCTACGAGTGGACACGTGAATATACGAAAGGAAACGACGCGCGCGTTCCCTCGACCTCTCGCGGTTTTTCTCTGTTACGCGCGCGGGAGATTGCGCGAACCGTGTCCCGCAGATCAACTGAAAGACGTTTAAATGACATCTCTGAGAGAGATGTCTAAAGGGAATGTCGCGTCGGGTCTGCATTTTTCTCTCGAGTCGAGTCGGGGGCGAGAAGGAAAGGCGTCGGATAGACGCACATGAATCCGCATGTCGGGAACTGGAATTGGCAACGTTTCGAACAACTATTCACCAGCTGTCATCGAGATCAACAATAGGCGAGCAACAATCTATCGATTCGGACGTTATTCAGCCACGTTTCCAGATCGATTGGCGCCGATCCCAATTAACTACTATCACTTCTCCAGCTACTATGTCTGTTTTACAGAGGAAAACTGTAACTTAGAAGAAAGAGAGACGCAGCCAAATCGGAATTTGGAGTAGAGCTCGATTTTACCTCTCCGTCGTAGATCGATCGCTTCTGTCACAACGAAAATGCGGAGATTTAAGATGTTCCGTGCGCGATTGTCACTTTCGGTGAATCACCGTTTTTCAAGTATGGATGTGCGTGCGAAAATACAGGATGATGAGAGAGAGGGAGGGGGGGGGAGAGGTGAGAAAATGAGAGAATGAAAGAGAGGAGCATGTAAGTACCTGTGCGTATGTATGCGAGAAGAGAAAGGGAGCGATGGATAATTTTAAAGCTACGGAGAGGATCCGCAGCGTTGTCGACAGGGTGTTCCGTGTCCGGGGAGCCGTAGGAGCCCAAAAAAAGCTTTGCCGTCGTGCGCAGCCTCTTTACTTTAGGCTAATATAATTTAATTATTATTAATAATATAATAGTAAGAATAAATAAATAATGATAAATAATAAATAATAATACATGTTACAATAAGATATTAGATGTAATTATTATATATGGTTTAGTCTAGATCGTGTTGTTGAAGAAAAAAAAACAAAGTACGTATAAGCGAACAAAAAAAAAGAGATTAAGGATAAAGTAGAAAAGATGCGATGATAGAGGGGAAGAAAATTTGGAGGAAGAAGAAAAGAAAAAGAGAAACAGTGGTTGAAAGCAGATATACGGCAGGCGGGAGAGCAAGTTTCGGTCTAAGACCACACGATCCTTTTGCGGTGGACTGAGCGGGACGCCGCGCTTACATGCTTATTCACGCGCATGCATCAAGCTTATCCATGGAGTGCAGAACAGTGTTACGCTTTCATATATTTGCGCGCGCGATTTAGAGGTGGATCAATCGTTAGATGCGACTATCGCATTCGTTTCTCTGTTCTTTCCCGCGTGTTTCCGGATAAAATGACAAGTGGCACGTGGTGCTCCATGCGCAGCTCTTCGTTTTTCGAAGACGAAAGCGAGAGAGAGAGAGAGAGAGAGAGAGAGAGAGAGAGAGAGAGAGAGAGAGAGAGAGAGAGTAGAGTAGTCGTCGT